>NC_142374.1:605000-905000 GCF_059441005.1 Hippichthys cyanospilos | reverse complement strand
CTGTTCCATAACAGTGCAAAACAGGTTTTAGAAAATGGAAAAAAACAGATTATACTGTAGGTTGACTGTCAGGTACTCCAAAGACTGAATTATTTGTAAAAAGTGGACCCAACTATTTAAGGAAGATTGGGTCCAGGCAGGTTCGGGAATAGTAAAAATCAGCTTATGACTTTATAAAATGTGTCATCCAATGGAGAAAAAAATACTTATAAAACACTGCTAAATAGGTTTTCTACACCCCCAAAAATGAGATAATTAGCGGTGGAGGGAAGGAACACAGCCATCCATTTTTTTAACTGCTCATCCGGAGTCAGATCACGGGGTCAACAACAGGGAAGGCCAGATTTCCCTCTCCCCAGCCACTTTGTCCAGCTCTTTGAGGAGGTTCCCCAGGTGTTCCCAGGTCAGCCGAGAGACATAGTCTGTCCAACGTGTCATGGGTGGTCTCTTGTGGTTGGACACCTCATCAGGGAGGCGTCCTAACCAGCCTCCTTAATGAGCCTCTTTAATGACTCCATCACAATGTGCAGGAGCAGCATCTCTTCTCTGAGCGCCTTAATTACAGAGCTTCTCACACTGTCTCTAAAGGAGACCCGGCCACCCTGTGGCTGCTTGCATCTGTGATCTCATAATTTCGGTCACAACCCAAAGCTTGTGACCATTGGTGAGGGTAGGAACGTAGATCGCCCAGTAAATACAGAGGCCTTAGGCCTTAACTACACCATGACTGACTTATGAGTCTGCATCAAAGGAGACGATGTACTGAACCAACTGTAGCTCCCACTCCATCATTGTGAACAAGACCAAAAAAACATACTTGAATTCCTCCACTTGGGGCAGGATCTCATTTCCGACCTGAAGAGAGGACTCCACTATTTTCTAACTGAGGACCATGGTCTCAGATTTGGTGTCGATTTTCATCCCAAATGCTTCACACTCAGCTCTGAACCCCTGTTGTGAGTATTTGAGATCACCCCCTGAAGAAGCCAACAGCACCACATCATCTGCAAAAAGCGCTCTCGACCCCTAACCACCACCCAGCTCACAATGCACCCGATCCCTATGGCCCCTTCAACATGTGGTCAGCCCATGTGAAGCGGCACCCATATTCCCTTTTCTGGCATTTACCAAAGAGCTAGACAAATACTTTTAAATCTATGTGCATCCGTCGGATGCATCATTTTTTGTAATCAAAATATGATACCTTTTGAGCACAAACATATATATTGAGAGATCAGTAATAGCTTTTGAGGACGGAAAAAGATGTTGCTTGCTCAAAATCTCATTGATCGCTCACAATACCCCCATCTTTCTAGCTCAACCTCTGGCTTTCTGCACGCTCCAGTTTCTCCATTTTTCGCAATGAGTTTGGCACATGTTACGAATGTGCCACAAAGCCAGCCAACCAGAGCAAGAAAAAGTACACTTATAGACCGTTTGGGCTCCAATTAAGATTGCTTGTTACGTTAACGCGGAAAAAAAGCAAACAAGCATCACGCATCACACAGACTTAAGCGAGAGACGGTGGGCTTATATCACTATTTCAATTAAGTACAAAAACTAACAAGTTAGTTCTATCACACGTGACAATAATTACCATCACAATAAATACTGCTCTTAAATTGTTTCTAAAGAATTCCACCTTCTCCCGCCCAAGTCAGTGTGACGCGATCTCATTTGCTTTTTCCGGGTGAACGTGACAAGCAATCAGTCAATCACTGACTTTATTCACTTACTCACTTTACTTTTGCTAACTCTGATTGGCTGGCTTTGTGGCAGTTTTTGTAACGTTTGCCAAGCTGAGAGCGCAGAGAGTGACAAGTTGAACAAAAGAGGGAGGGCGGGGTATCGTGAGCAAGTAATAGGCACGGGCTGATAACTGAACTGGCAATGTATCGCTGTTTTAAAAGTCACGGTCATTTAAAACCGCCCAACTCCATTAAGTTTTGTTTTTCGTTTTTTCCCGCCCTCCTGCGCCGTCTGCCTTAACAGGCAACAGCAGTGTGCTTTCATTATGTATCATACATAAATCCTCTGCTGCAGATACCGGTGATGTCAGAGGCGGAAGTTATTTCTGATTGGAAATGTCTGAGTTCTTTCTGACTGGTCAGAATTTGGCTACTGCGGCCGAGCGCCTTGGCATGCTGTTAAATGAATGAAACCGCACTGTGCTGGATTTGTGTCGCAGCAATTTCTTTAAACAAAGCAATGTGGAAGGAGGGTTTTTTTTTTTACACTCAATAAGACTATGCAGGTTTAAATAAGCCTGGTTATGTGTAGACAAGGCCTCAACCAATAAACTATCATCACTAAATGATAGTTTGTTTCAAATCAATCCTTTTTAAAAATATTGCAAAATGCCCGTACTTCATTTTAAATTGCATTTGTTCAATCAGAAAGAAGTTTATTGGTGAGCAAAGCCAGTTTTGCTCACTGAAGATTTGTTTTGACTTTATTTACACACTTAGCTTAATTTAGCGTGAGTAAATAGTTATTGTAACATGCTGTATTATACTTTATATTATGTTTAAAAATAAAAAAAATCATAATGTAGAAAATTGATATTCCAGCAAAGTGCTGATGATTGGGATGATGATTTTAAAATCATACATTTTTGAGTTGTAATTTCAATTCGGTGATATATTTGCTAAGTTATCATACTGTCAGAATCTGCTATTGCTCCATGCCTAGGTAGCAATGACGGATTTTAAGCAAGCAACATTTTTTTCTGCACTCAAAATCTTTCATCGCTCGCTCAATATATTTTTCTGTGCTCAAAATCTATCCTTGCTCACTTAAAGCTTTCATTATTCGCTCACTAAGTGGGCACATATATAATTCCATAAGAAAAGTACTGTCTTTAGGTTCAAAACAATGTCATTGTTTTTTTAATGTCAGTGACAAGTAAATAAACACAACTGGGTAACAATCGGACAGAAAGTAAAGAAGAAAAAACAAAATGATTCGGAAGCTCGAGAAGAACAAAATAGACATGTTGAAGCTAAACAAATGAACATTAAAAGGTAAAAAGCAGATTTTCTAACAAAATATACTAAGTTATATCAGTGTTTGCAATATTAAGATGATGATAACGGATGCTACATGTTAGTTAATTCCATTATTTTAATCATTTTTACTGTGACATTTGTTTGGTGGTTTTTGCTCATGTCTTGTAAAAGCTGTTTGAACCTTATACTTACTTTCTCTTTTTTACTGTGCAATATTTGGGACTTTTTTCTGTTAGGACCAATGTTACCTCTACTTTTCAATGTGTCTGAGCATTCGCACAAACTCCTTGAGCAGGCTTTGGACCAAGGTGACCAACTTCACACATGCACAGAGTGATTCACCATGTTCAAACCCAATGTCGCTCCCAAAGTGACCTATATCACATAACTCACATTTTATCATTAATGAACAAGGAGTGAGGATCTGAGTATACCCAGGGGCTTAGCTGCGGCCCTGGAATGAGCCAGCCGTGGCTTGCGCTTTGATCTCGCAAGGCAGCATGGAACGCTTTAAGAGTTCATGTGAACAGCTTGACCTGATGATGTACAACAACTTTTAAACATATGTGTGGACCGGTAATGTACTTCTGGATATTTATCCCGTCGTTCATGAGGGGATAGCTGAGGTGACAACTACAACGTCGTCCAGCACCAATACGGGAGAACGATGCATCTATGATTGTTTTACTGCATTATGTTGCCAAACAAATCACAACTATTTTTGTTCGTTTTCAACAAGTTTGTTATTATTTTTTTTAATCTTAACCAATGTTTCAGACATGATGTAATGTAATATAATATAATGTATTTTGCACTTTTCACCATAGTAATAAACAAGCCACAAGTTGTGAAAAAGAAAAAAATATCAGTCACTTTCACCGCATGTTCTTCTAATTGTATATACGCCAACAGCCATTCCATCCTAAAACAAGCGCATTTCTTTTTTATATGGACTTGGTGAGCGGATGTGTCGCTCCTCCTATTGGTCTAATTCATTCGATAAGATGTGGTCTAATATTATACATTATTTAATATGTCTATATTGCATTTTGTCTTAGATTATAGATTATATTGTGCGCTGAAAATGTGCGAGCAGTGCGCAATTGCGCATGCGCGTAGCTTAGGGGGAACGCTGGTTGGGATCCATTGCTTTTTAGTATTGTGAGTCCCGGGGACCCAGCAGTGTCCAGAGCTAAAATGAGCACTGCCCACTGCCAGGCCCAGCTCCAGAAGAGGGACCCAGTGACCTGCGTCTGGGCAGGGTAAACTTATGTCCAATTTTAGTTTTCGTCATAGGGGTCTGTGTGCAGTGCTTTGTCTGATACCCCACCTTGGACCTATTTGCCATGGCTAACCCTGCCAGGGGCATAAAGCAACAGACAACTTAGCTCCTAGGATTACTGGGACATGCAAACACCCCACTAAACTAAGGTGACGACGCATGGAAGGGTGGACATATATGCTGCCTTTATGTCAAAAAGATGTCACGTCTCAATGTACTGTTGAACAGGATTGCAGTGACTTCTGACCTTCGGCGAATGGCAGCATCAAGAACCCAGGGAATGTTTGTGGCTCCCAACACCAAAATGCCATCATTGTTGTTTCCCACACCTATGCAAATCACATTGGAAAAAAAGATCAGTACCTCATGAAGGCTTTTATTTAATAATACACTGTTGGAAAAAAAAACAATAGTAAATCTTTCGGGTTACCTGGATTTTTGTCCTGGCTTATAAAATGAGATCTGACAATAAGCAAAACTGTCTGCTTAAACCAGTGTTGTGAAACACATTCAGTTTTGAAGGAGTGGCATAGAGCTACAGTGTATGATTTTAGCAAAAACATGAAGTGTTTTTTTATTTTTTTCCTGACGGTTACAGGTATTTTGATATAAACTCTGGTTAACTTGAAAGTGTATGACCTGGCTGATGACCAGTGACCGTAACTGAAGAATCTGGAAGTCATTCCAGATAAAGACAGGAGTTTTGGAGAGCCACGTTTGGGTGTTGCGGAGCTGTGATCTGTGATTGTATAAGCATGTCTAGTGGTTGCATTGTTATGAAACCATAAGTCTATTTAAGAACTGGTTCTTGTCATGGTTTGTTGGGTTGTGGGTTTATTTTGAGGGGTTCTGTTTCTGTTTACGTTTATAGTTCCGGTTTCTGCCCCTGTCGCGTCTGCCTGCGTTGGTTTTGATTTAGTCCACCTGTCTGTTACCTGCGCCTCGTGTCCTCCAATCTGCTCCCTTTGCCTGTTGTCCCTGCCTAGCTGCCATGTGTTGGTTTGATTGGTTTGTGAATGTATTTAAGCCTAGTGTCTGTTACAGCCCGGGTCGGATCATTGTCTCTGTCGTGTCAGGTCATTGTCGTCTTGTAGTCCCGTCTCGTCTCGCCCATCAGTTTCGTGTATTCCTGCCAGCCTGCCCGTAGTGTTTGTTTTCCGTTTTTCCAGCCTGCCTGCGCCCTTAGTTTTTGCCGTCCTGTTTTTCCCGCTTTTTGTTCCCGTTCGTTGTATTAATAAACATGGATTTCATCAACCCCCTGTCCCGACGCTCCCCTGCTTTTGGGTCCTCCGCAACCACGCCGGCGTTCACACCCGCCGTGCACCCCCGTGACAGAATGATCCGACCAACGCAGGACCCAGCGGGAAGCCCGCGGCGGCGGACACGACGCCGCCGCCCCGTCCGCATCCGCTCTCAGCCCGCCGGCCAGCCCCGTTCCCCCAGTGTAAGACCTCTTGTTTTTTCTTCCGTGTCTTTCCCCTCGGAGTCCGCGCCTGTCCCCGCTTCTGATCTGTCCCCCGCGTCCGTCACTTCCGCGTTTCCCTCGTGTTCCTCCGACCTCCCTTACGACACGATTCTGTCCCCGCACGTTTTTTGTAGTTCCGATTTCGCTGATTTGCGTAGTTCACCTTCCGTCCGTCCACCTGATCACTCTTCCTCTCCTGCTCGCGCTCCTCACTACACGTTAGAGTCTAATTTTTCCGACATCGAGGATTGCCCTCCCTTCGTCACGTTTCGTTCCAGTACCGGTCCTGATTTTGTTTACCCGCGTCCCTCTTCCGTCAACACTTTTTATCATATTCCGTATTCGAGCCCGTGCACCTCTGATTATGATTTTGATTCAGATTTTGACTATCAGTCCGGCCAGTCCTTTTACAGTTCGTCCGAAGACTCCGATTCAGAGCCCCTATTTGACCGTGACCTTTTCGTGGGCTCCCGGTTGGCATTTCGTGGCCGCCGGTGGAGGGGCCCGCGAAAAGGCCACCGCCCCAGTGACCACCAGAACCCATCTGTTCAGCCTTCCGATCCGTTCCCTCCTGTCTCTGTGTCCCCCTCTTGCCGCGCCCTGCCTACTTCCTCCTGTCCTGTACCACCCTCTTCTTGCACCCTGTCCCAAGCTCCTGTCGCGTCTGTACCACCGGTCTCTGTTCCCCAAACTTCCTGCCGGCGGGCTGAAGCGGCACCCGCCCCTGTCCCAGCGCCAAGGCGGCTACCCGCCCCTGTCCCAGCGCCAAGGCGGCTACCCGCCCCTGTCCCAGCGCCAAGGCGGCTACCCGTACCTGTCCCAGCGCCAAGGCGGCTACCCGTACCTGTCCCTGCGCCAAGGCGGCTACCCGCCCCTGTCCCTGCGCCAAGGCGGCAGACCGCCCCTGTCCCAGCGCCAAGGCGGAAGACCGCCCCTGTCCCAGCGAGCCGGCGCCCGGCCTCTGCGTCCCCTGCGAGCCGGCCCCCGGCCTCTGTGAACCCTGCGAGCCGGTCCCCGGCCTCTGTGACCCCTGCGAGCCGGTCCCCGGCCTCTGTGACCCCTGCGAGCCGGACCCCGGCCTCTGTGACCCCTGCGAGCCGGACCCCGGCCTCTGTGACCCCTGCGAGCCGGACCCCGGCCTCTGTGACCCCTGCGAGCCGGACCCCGGCCTCTGTGATCCCTGCGAGCCGGACCCCGGCCTCTGTGACCCCTGCGAGCCGGACCCCGGCCTCTGTGACCCCTGCGAGCCGGACCCCGGCCTCTGTGACCCCTGCGAGCCGGACCCCGGCCTCTGTGACCCCTGCGAGCCGGACCCCGGCCTCTGTGACCCCTGCGAGCCGGACCCCGGCCTCTGTGACCCCTGCGAGCCGGACCCCGGCCTCTGTGACCCCTGCGAGCCGGACCCCGGCCTCTGTGCACCCTGCGAGCCGGACCCCGGCCTCTGTGCACCCTGCGAGCCGGACCCCGGCCTCTGTGCACCCTGCGAGCCGGACCCCGGCCTCTGTGCACCCTGCGAGCCGGACCCCGGCCTCTGTGCACCCTGCGAGCCGGACCCCGGCCTCTGTGCACCCTGCGAGCCGGACCCCGGCCTCTGTGCACCCTGCGAGCCGGACCCCAGGCTCTGTGAACCCTGCCCGTCTGCCTCCCAAGCCAGTCGCCCGTCTGCCTCCCAAGCCAGTCGCCCGTCTGCCTCCCAAGCCAGTCGCCCGTCTGCCTCCCAAGCCAGTCGCCCGTCTGCCTCCCAAGCCAGTCGCCCGTCTGCCTCCCAAGCCAGTCGCCCGTCTGCCTCCCAAGCCAGTCGCCCGTCTGCCTCCCAAGCCAGTCGCCCGTCTGACTCCCAAGCCAGTCGCCCGTCTGACTCCAAAGCCAGTCGCCCGTCTGACTCCAAAGCCAGTCGCCCGTCTGACTCCAAAGCCAGTCGCCCGTCTGACTCCAAAGCCAGTCGCCCGTCTGACTCCAAAGCCAGTCGCCCGTCTGCCTCAGTCATCCCAAGTCAGTCTCCTGGCATCCCCGCCGTTTCTGATTGGCCCCCAGTGGCTGTCTCTGTCCAGCCTGCCGTTCCCAGTGCTGCCAGCCACGGTGCCGCAGCCTCAGCCTGTTGAGCCACCAGCCACGGCGCCTCAGCCTCCTGAGCCGCCAGCCTCTGCGCCGCTGCCTCAGCCTCCTGAGCCACCAGCCACGGCGCCGCAGCCTCAGCCTGTTGAGCCACCAGCCACGGCGCCACAGCCTCCTGAGCCGCCAGCCTCGGCGCGGCAGCCGCAGTCGCCTGAGCTGTCAGCCATGCCACCATTGCCGCCGACGACAGAGATGCCAGACGGTCCCCCGTGGTCGCCCCTGTCCCAGGTCAGTCTCGTGCTCTCACTCGTGTCTGTGGTCTGCACCCAGTGGCTGTTCCCTGATGGCACCCCGACGACGCCTCCGCACCGGCCTGACGGCGTCCAGCCGACGCCTCCGCACCGGCCTGACGGCGTCCAGCCGACGCCTCCGCACCGGCCTGACGGCGTCCAGCCGACGCCTCCGCTCGGGCCTGACGGCGTCCAGCCGACGCCTCCGCTCGGGCCTGACTGCGTCCAGCCGACGCCTCCGCTCTGGCCTGACTGCGTCCAGCCGACGCCTCCGCTCTGGCCTGACTGCGTCCAGCCGACGCCTCCGCTCTGGCCTGACTGCGTCCAGCCGACGCCTCCGCTCTGGCCTGACTGCGTCCAGCCGACGCCTCCGCTCTCGCCTGACGGCGTCCAGCCGACGTCTCCGTTCTCGCCTGACGCCGCCCTGCTGACGTCTCCGCTCTCGCCTGACGCCCCGCCTGCCGATCTTCAGGGGCAACCGGGATACAAGCCTACCTGGGGTGGCTTGCTGTTCGCCATCGGGCGCCCAGGTCGCCCGCCTGACTCGGCCCGCCGGGCACATCTGCTCTGGCGTCCTGGCCGCCCGCCTGATTCGCCTCGCCGGGCGCCTCTTGTCTGGCGTCCGGGCCGCCCACCTGACTCGGCCCGCCGGGCACATCTGCTCTGGCGTCCTGGCCGCCCGCCTGATTCGCCTCGCCGGGCGCCTCTTGTCTGGCGTCCGGGCCGCCCACCTGACTCGCCCCGCAGGGCACCTTTCGTCTGGCGACCGGGTCGCCCGCCTGACTCGCTCTGGCGACCGGGTCGTCCTCTGGACTTTCCCCCTCGGGTGCATCCCGTTTGGCACCAGGGGTGCCTTTGGACTGTTTTTGTTTTTCTCCTGTGCCCTCCTCCGGTCCCCCTTCCGCCCACCCTGCCTCGGTTTTGTTTGCTTGTCGGTTTGTTTTGGGACGTCTGGGATCCGTCCCTTGAGAGGGGGGTTCTGTCATGGTTTGTTGGGTTGTGGGTTTATTTTGAGGGGTTCTGTTTCTGTTTACGTTTATAGTTCCGGTTTCTGCCCCTGTCGCGTCTGCCTGCGTTGGTTTTGATTTAGTCCACCTGTCTGTTACCTGCGCCTCGTGTCCTCCAATCTGCTCCCTTTGCCTGTTGTCCCTGCCCAGCTGCCATGTGTTGGTTTGATTGGTTTGTGAATGTATTTAAGCCTAGTGTCTGTTACAGCCCGGGTCGGATCATTGTCTCTGTCGTGTCAGGTCATTGTCGTCTTGTAGTCCCGTCTCGTCTCGCCCATCAGTTTCGTGTATTCCTGCCAGCCTGCCCGTAGTGTTTGTTTTCCGTTTTTCCAGCCTGCCTGCGCCCTTAGTTTTTGCCGTCCTGTTTTTCCCGCTTTTTGTTCCCGTTCGTTGTATTAATAAACATGGATTTCATCAACCCCCTGTCCCGACGCTCCCCTGCTTTTGGGTCCTCCGCAACCACGCCGGCGTTCACACCCGCCGTGCACCCCCGTGACAGTTCTGTAATGAGCAAGGGAGTATTGATCAAGATTGCATCCTGTCGATTCTCATGAGACCATTTATCGATTTCTTTCAATGACATTTGGCGATGAGAACAGGATTGGAACGTGATTATTGTTATTGTCTGTGAATCTGTAGCCAGTGTCCACAAGGAAGTGGGATTTTCTTGCCTTCTTTGGCTTCTGGAGCACGATGCAAGTTTGGTGATGAGCATTAATTTTTAAATTTCTTCAAATTAAAGAACATATTTAGGTTCCCCAAAGTCATATGCATTTCAGTTGTTTTGGGGCCCACTGAGAGGAATAGTAATTAGTGATGCTTCCCATAGCCGTTGAAAACCCGAATATATTGTGCAACCATGGATATAAGTTGTTTTTCACTAAATTGTTTTTGGTCAGGACGTTTTGACCATTTTACTGTCTTGTTTTCATACCAAAGAAGAACATTGTTGTGGGAGGTTGACAGTTATTATTGTATAAGATGTTTTCATCAAAGGAGAACATTATTGAGTAAGTTGCTTTTCAGAGCCTGAAGGACACACTTAAGTGTCAATAACAAATCGGGAAACAGGTGTTGCGGCGCCAGGGCGGACGGGTAGGCCACCTGCCCTTCCTCGCACACGCAACTGAAAAGTACAAAAGAGAGATGCAGAGTACAAAGAGGTAGAGTCTGCTGCGGGTTGCGTACGAACGCCCAGCTGGTTGACAAGCGGAGCTCTGCCTGGGTGTTGGCTCTCCACCTTCTCGGCATAGGTAAGAGGCTCATATGATAATTTCACGCAATGTCAACTGTATTTTGAGAACTTGCATTTGGTCAAAATAAATATGCCAGTTATTTGGGCTAAAAAGAATTTGGGAACGTTGGTCTTTTGTTGAGTGTTGTCTTTGTCTCTTGAGCGCAGACCAGCACCGATCCTTTCAATAAATCACCCACCCACACAAACGTTTTTCTAAATGTTAAGATTTGGGAAGCATGTGTGTTTTACTGAAGAGACGCGAGCCAACGGTGACGCGGCATAATTGGCCAATGTAAAAGGCAAGTCACTCGTGGAAAAAGGAGGTCACCTTGAAAAAAAAAAATTGAAAAGAAGCAAGAGGCTTCTTGTTGTTTGTTGGCCCGCAGTCCAGGGTTTGAGTTTAAGAGAAACTGGCTTGAGAATAAACGCCAACTGCGATGGGAAAAGTCCCAATTGTAACAAAAAGATTTGTTACTTGGAGTCGTTGCGTGCTGAGTCTGAATAGAAACGACCTCCAAAATGAGTAAAAGTAATCTTGCTATAGGGCAGGATCCGCCTATATAACAGTGCTCTATTTTGCCTGCGTCCCCGCATCCGCAACGCTTAACTTTTGCTGGGGGACGCATACTTTCGACTCAACTTGCGCCCCTCAGATGCATCTTTTTTCTTTTTTACATCAAAATGTAAATCGTCCATATACCTTTTTATTTAACGAGACTTGATGACTTACGAACATTATTAATTTCGTCCGCCATTTTGTTTTGATCTTGCAAAAAAAAGTGTAAACAGAAAAAAAAATCTTTGTTTACAAAAATACTCGTACCGGTGAGCCGAATTGTGAGGTAATCATCAAGTAGATGATAACCTGATCGTCGTCACGACCTGCTTTCGGGAAAAACTTCAAAATAAAATCACCCCAATGCTGTTCGTTTCATAGGTTACTTGATTTTTTATTTTGAAGCGTTGTCTAACATTCTTTATAACCAGGCGCAGCACCAAACTTCATCAATGAAAATAAATTCACTTCAGAGTGGACATGCCATATACTACTTACTACAGTAATTCATTGCTACTGTATTCGCTTCACATGAACAATGTGCATGTGGCTAATTATTATGGTAATTAATGTAAATTATGTGAGCGCAAGAGGGGATGTCAATGGAGTCAATGAAGTCCTAGCTAGCTAGGCATCATAAGTGTGTCTTAAAATCATGCTAAGTTAGCTAACGTTATTCCTTGTGTCTAGACAACCATATTCATTGTTATATGAGCTGTTGGGGGAATTTGCAGTGTGTTTCAACAGCATGAAACGATAATCATTTTTAAAACACCGCATTAAGCTTGTCTTAGTTGACAGATAGAGCGTCTGGATCAGGGGTGTCAAACTGTTCCGGCCCACAAATGCACTAATCTGGACCGCAAAATGATTTTGTGAAGTATAAAAATGATCTGACATTTTTAGGAAATAGGGTTGAAATGGTTTTATGATTAATAGTAATGTTAATATTTTATGATTAATAGTGATATTCTACAGTTGACCCCTGGTGTACAACGTCCCTGGCTTGTGTTTTTTTTCACCTTCTGATGTTGACCGCGGTGTTTTTTTTTTTTTGGTCCCCTTTTTACGCCTTGTTTTTCCGCATTATGAAAAAAAACCCTCCTCAAACATGGTGGTCAGTGCGTGACTCTTGCCAGTCGCGCCGCGCTCATACGGCTATACATGCTTCACCGCCTATGTCACTAAAATGCTGGTCTGTAATTGGTCGGCATCACGACTCCCTAAGATATAGGTCTGCTATTGGTCGACGTCACGGAAGCACTAAGATGCTGGTCTGCTATTGATCGACATCACGGTTTTAACAATGGCGGAATGTTAAAGCTTTGTTCGCCTGTGAACGTATTTATAGTGCAATTTAGTGCTCAAGTGAAACTTGAATTGGTCAGCCATGGGTTCCAAAATTGCGAGTGAAATTAAAGTAAGAAGATAGATTTATATGGAAATGAAGCTGGAGATAATCAAGAAATACGAAGAAGGCTAAGCTAGCATAGCCTTATACAGTCTTGAATAGCCATAGAATACCCTCACTAGGGAATATGGCCATAAGAAGGTATCACGACACTCAAAGGTAAATAAATCCATTCTATATTTTTTTTTATGATCTTAAGGAATTGTATACATGTATACTGTGTATAAGTAGCACTCACTATACTATTTTGATACCAATTTTTAATATGTATGTACAATTTTTTTGTTTTTACCAGGGGTTTTACACGCATTTGCTAGTTAACATAGGTTTAGACTGCCTGTCATACGGCGAATTCGCGTTACAATCCCAACCACGGAATGGATTAATGTTGTAAACCGGGGGCCCACTGTATTTGTTTTAGGCAGTATTAAAAAAAAATTGAAGTTGTTTTAAAGTTACATAAATGTATACCATAATTTTAATGGAATAGATTTCCACCCATTAACTTGACACCCCTGCTCTGGATAGTGCAGTGGTTCTCAAAGGGTCTACCTTCAGGAGGAAAAACATTTTTCCCTATCAACAGGTTGTGGGCTAAATTTTTAAACCATTGACAAAGAGTCTGGGATCAAATTCTAAAATGCCTTCTAAAAAGTATCTTAAGGCCCAAAGCAAAGTAAACTCTGCAATTTTTTAGTATCAGTGACAAATTAAACAAATGTACACTCAAAGTAAAAAGCGGACTTTTCTACCAAAATGGACTGTTAAATCACTGATTGTGATATGAAGAGGATGATGACGAATGTTACATGTATGTTCATTCTATTTTAATAAATTCTTCTGTGACATTTGTTAATATCTGATGTTGATTTTTGCTCACATGTTGTAAATGAAGTTTGAACCTTTGACTTAGTCGTTTTTATTGTGCAATTTTTGGTAATCCACACATTCCTGTCAGGACCATAGTTTTTTATTATTATAAGTCCCAGGGATTCAACAGAGGTAAAATGAGCACTGATATAAACACGTGGGGTGACTTAGATCTAGGAGGAGTGAGTTTTGCCCCCTCCTTGTGTTGTCTGCACCATCTCCCAGCTGTTTGTTTGAGCTGTCTTTCACAGTGCTCTCGTTTGCCTGAGTCGCAGACACATAATTTTTGACAGGAACGCATACATACAATACAAAAAAATATATCTTCTATTTTAATAAATGTTACTGTGACATTTGTTAATATCCGTTGTTGGTTTTTGCTCACGTTTTGTAAATGTAGTTTAGACCTTAGACTTATCCTTTTTCCTTCAAAATGTCTCCAAACATTTCTGTTGGGACCCAACAGTTTTCTGAGATAAAATGAGCATTGCATCTTTGTTAATGTGTGAAAGGGGCCACATTGACCAACCCTTAATATAGTGGACCCCCATGTTACAACTTATGTTATTTTCATGTTGCCACCTGGAATACTGAGTTTTTTTATCCCCTCTTTATGACATTTTCCCGGATTTGCGCCCAAAAGAAAACATGACCCTAGGGCAGAGGTGTCCAAACTTTTTGCAAAGTGGGCCAGATTTGGTGTGTTAAAAATGTAGGGGGGGCAACCTTGGCAGGCGTCCTTGACATTTAGCAGCAATTAATTTAAATACATTTCAGCGAGCCGTCTTGTGTTTAACATTTGCTTTTTTTCATTTCAGCTATCTTAAAGCATGTGTTTTGGTTAATTTGAACATGTATATCAAAATTGAATTGACATTAAATATTGAAATTGAATATTCACTTAACTTCACTTTAACATTTTAATTTACTTTTTTGTAACAATTGAACAGAAGTAATTGTACTCTTGGGTGCAAAAATACGTTTGAAACAAAATATCTCACCATGGCAGTTTAAAATTTATAAAATTTTTAAACACAATCACAGAGAAATGAACAAGTAATAGTAATGTCAACAATAGTAATATCAACAAGGGCAGGGCTCATTTAAAATATGAAATTAGTAACTATAAATCTTGATTGGATTTTTAAATATTATTCTGGAGTGAAAACAACAAAAAAACGTTTTCAGACTTATTGTAAAAGAAAAAGGACTTGTCTGCATGAGTGTGATGGGTGAAACTGAGATCTGGAGTGCAGGACAAAGGCCAGGTGTGGCTCTATGGCAGTAGTATGGATGCGCAAGATGTCTTGTAAGTGAGAGTCTGATAGCCGTGTCCTCACACAGCTCTAATTTAAGTTCATAACCGAGAATGTCTTCTCACACAAATACGTCGGAATCGAACAAATTTAGTATTTTCTTAGCAAATGCTCGAATCTCTCGGAAACTTGTCCTTATCCAGCTGTCAGTAAAAGTTGGCGATATAAAGCTGCTGGTGCTGACCACAGCTCACAGCGTCACACTGCAGCTCAACTTTTCTCCTTTTGTTGATTGTCGCCATTTTAGAAAATTAGGGGCTCATACTGTCAATTACTCATATACTAATTTGTTGTTCCTAATTGAGCCCATAGATGGCAGCATTTAGCACACACAGGTAACAGCGCTGCTGCCCAATGCATTAATTCTCCATGCAGGCCAGATGTTATTGATTTTATGACGGAGGCTGCGGGCCGGATGGAAATTGACCACGGGCAGCATTTGGCCCCCATTTGGCCCCCGGGCTAGGGGCTTGGTTGTATTTGTGTTGTTTCGTCTCCATCTGCAGGCGTTTTTAGGTAATTACACTTATTTTCTGTTGCCGTGCCTGCAACGGTCACTACAATTCTGGTTTGCTTTTTGTCGGCGTCTCCTCACGGAGATGGTGGTCTGCTATTGGTCATCCATTCATCATCTACAGCTTATCTGGTCAGGTTGCGGGGACAGCAACTTAAGCATGGAAGCCCAGAGTTCCCTATCCCTAGCCACTTTGTCCAGTCCTCTGGATAAGTCGGGCCAGCAGAGAGGCATACTCTCTCCAGTGTGTCCTAGGGCATCATCAGGGCCTCTTCGCAGCGATACAACCCGTAATACTTCAGCAGAGAGGTGTCAAGGAGGCACCAGATGCTTCAGCCTCCTCAAATGGCTCCTCTCAAAGTAGCGGAGCAGTGGCTCCACTCAGCCCTTCCTGGATGACCGAGCTTCTCGCCCTACCTCTAAGGGACAACCAGCGGAGGAAATACATTTCTGCCGCTTGTATCCAGAATCGACTGGTGAATGGAGAGCTCCGCCTTAGGACTCAGCTCCTGTTTACGGAAAACAGACCGGTACAGATTCTGCATAACCGCAGATGGTGCGTCAATCTACCTGTTGCTCCCCCGTTCCATCCTGCCTTCACTCAAGAACACCGAGGCCCCGAAATACTTCAACTACTTCACCCGGGGAAGGATCAAATCACCAAAGGCATTCCACTCTGACCACTGTCTCAGATTTTGAAGTGCTGACCTTCATTTCTACCACTTTATACTCAGCTGCCAACCTGTCCAGCTCTCACAAGCAGAAATCATAATCAGTGAGCCATTACAAATGCATGCACAAAACAAATAAATGTGCAAATTGGAGATATCACAGAAATATATATGTGAACAATGACACAATCATTATCCTCACACTTTTCAATTCTTGCATTGCTCAAATTGAGTTCAGCCTCAAAAAATTCCGCTATCTGCGCTCATAATGTTCTTAAACTCTGAGGATTGTTGTATTGGACGCCTGTTTTGCCAATGAACCAATGAATGACAGGAACGCTTATAAAACTGACAGAATAAGACTGTCAAAAACTGTGTGTTTCGTCCTTTGCCATATTTATGGAGATAGACATTCCAGCAGATGTTCATCAAACTGATATTCTCTTGATGCCAACAGATTTACAAGTCAACTTTGCTTGCTTCCATTGCCTATAAAATGGAGCCACCACCCAGCACTGGAAATATCCCAGTTATATGGATAAACTCTCTCAATTGAGTTCACTATTTCTTTACAAAGTAATAATGTTTGCCACTATTACTGGGAATGCAATTGTTTATGGTGCGTTTCAGATAGGGGAACAAGTACAACTGGGGGTACTTGAAGGAACTCCAGGGGTTACTCGAGATTTTAAATAAAACAAACATAAAACTATGTTAAAAATAATTATTGAATTAATTGTTTCAGTAAAATATTACTTCAAATGAATTTTATGTTCAGTAGATTATTCAATTTAAGTACTTAAAAAAATATTTCACAGGGGGTACATCACTGAAAGACTGAGAACCATTGCTGCACAAAGTCTTGTTCAGCAGAATCATTGTACAAAATTAAAGGTTAAAAGTTGTGAAAATGTGTAGAGTTTATTTTTGTACGAGTTTATTATTATTTTCACAAAGAAACTGAGCAAAGCATTCTTGGATGCATCGTAGAATGGCATTCAAGTAACCGGTGGGCACATTGCATAGTGAGCACATCGCATAGTGAAAAGCTCACACTTGATTGGCTCCTAATTTCCTGATAAAAGGCATTATTTTGTAAATTCAAGCTCAAGCCAAACCTTGCTTTTTACTCGACAGGTGACAACCAATCATATTTTTAATCAAACCATCACCCAAAATAGTTGCTCAAGCAATATAATTGTATGGCTAAATGGACAAAGCCACACAGGTTAAACATAATATCTAACGTGATCATACATTTGTTGACTGTGTTGTCTGGTTTCATTGACTATAAAACAGACCCAGTTTTCCCTGCCAGCTTAATTTGCAGCACAGTTGAGAAAATTAATTGCCTTGATTCAGTCCATTCCTAGTCTTTCACAGTAAGAACCTTTGCCAGCATTACTGAGAATATCGATTATCCTGTGTTTCTGAGTCATGGTTTCGAGCTCAGCAAAACCTTGCTTTTTACTTGTAGTGCATGTGACATTACGTGGTCATCATCTCAAAGTAGGGCATGTTGATGCATTGTAGTGGACATGTTTCCTAATAGCAGTTTAGTCCCAAGGCTGACTTTATTTTTACTTTATAGCTTATGTCCTATTTGTATGATTGAAGTGACAACTATACATTCTAAATATGTTGAAGGTCAAGCTATAGATTTTACTTTGTAATGGTAGCTTTTCAGAGATTAAAATATAAAAATTTTTGTATAACAAGAATTAATTTATTTTTGGGAGTGAGTTAGAGGGGCGTTGACGACAGAATTGACCGACATACCATTGATGGGCTGACGAACCAACGGAGCTGCCGATTGCAATTTTTGGCATGAAAAAATGGCGGACAAACAATGACAGAAGGGGTGCGGTGCACCGATGACTGACGAACCAGCAAAAAAAAAAATGTAAGATGTTTACCTCTGAAAATCATAAGTCGTCTGCAAGGACAAGGTGCTTATTAGCAATGTTCCCTCTAATTTTCAATGCGTCTGAGCATTCGCACAAACTCCCTGAGCAGGCACATAGTGAGTCACCATGCGCATATCTGATGTGGCTCCTAAAGTGACCTATATCACATAACTCATATTATGTTATTAATGAACAAGGAAGGATGTGGGGCTCTGAGTATATCCAGGGGCCTAGCTGCTGGCCCTGGACTAAGCCAGTGAGCTCATTCTGACTCGTGCTTTGATGACGCAAGGCAGCTCGGAACTCCAAGATTTCATGTGAACAGCACGACATGATGATTACCAACAACTTTTAAACATTAGTGGACCAGCAATGTGCTTTTGGGTACTTAGCCCGTCATTTATGAAGGGATAGCTGAGGTGAAAAGTTGCATCTAGGAGCAATACGGGAGAACAATGTATCTACGATTTACATGTTTGTAGGAGCCAATTCACAGCATTTGGAATTATTATTAGTTTTGATCCCGAAAACAGAGTTACTTTAAATTAAATTTTTTGGAATGGCCAAGAGCTAGAAAATTATTTGTTTGTTGGTTGTTTTCAGTCACTGCCCGATGGACATTTATTTTACTGCCCCTTTAAGGCAGGGAGAGAGGTGCATAATACGTGCTCTTTAAGAGCCTTGGGACCTGTATCACAGGGGCGGTTGAGACTGAACATTAGAGAACGCAGTTTCTTTACTGTTATGTTTGCCTTTTATTTGGAGTATTTTTGTTTAAAGAGCTTTGGAACTACAATTGAAATAAACTTATCGTTTTATTGAATCAAAGACAGACCTGTGGAATTTGTTATTTTATGTATTTGAACCTGGGCAAGCATAACAAGTAAGCCAGGCGGCCAGAAGTCTCAACTCGCACAATGTTGCCAATCAAATCACAACTACTTTTGTTCATTTTCAACTAGTTTGTTATTATTTTTATATCTTGAGCAATAAGTGTTTTAGACATGACAGTGTAATGTACAGTATTTTGTACTTGTCACCATGGCAATAAATGAGTTAGTTTTTAAAATAGATATTAGTTTTTAATAGTTTTTTTGAATAATGCGTAATTTTAGTTTAATTTTTGTAATATGATGCATTGTTGGATCTTTTATTGTATTAAAATACCGAGATTTGGCCTAGTATTGTTTATTAAAATCTAAAATAACTTAAACAAAATATAAAAAATTATAAAACAAACAAGTTAACAAATTTGATATGTCCAAGAAATATTTCTTGAGGCTTATTTGTGACTCTATAACAACTGTTATGTTCTGTATCTAGTAGGGCTGCACAATTAATTAAATTTTAAGAGCAATCACAATATTGGTTGCCACGATTAATTAATTGTTTCTCGCCTGATTCTGAATATATCACGTGCTAGCCGTCAATTGAGACCCATTTTGAAAAATCAGATTGGCAAAAAAATGGAATACATTCTGTGTGAATTAACTGAAAATGACACTATGGTTGCGAATTGATTAAAATTTGCTTAAAAGTAAATAATGTGCTTGGTTCTAAGTAGGCTTCATTTTTTTCATTGGTTTGCACTCAAGTAAGTTTGCTATATTGCCCTGTGTGCCAAGTTTTTGCCATGTCCTGAGTGACTTTTTCTTACTTATTTACTTTACTTATTTCTTTTAGTTTATTATTATTATTTGAAAGTATCAAGCCTTGAAGCATTGTTTATTTACTACTTGTTCAAAAAAAGGGCAATAAATAGACATCTTCGACCAAACATGATGAACAATCTTGATTTCAATATTGACCTAAATAATCGTGATTATTATTTTTGGACATAATCGTGCAGCTCCGGTATCTAGTTTCACCTAGTCTGCTATACTGTACAGTAGAGGTAAGCTCGGGCATAAAATATCCAGACCCGACCCGACCCAGGCCCGCGGTATTAAAGCCCGACATGGGCCGAGCCCGACCAATTAACTTGATTTGCAGGCCCAAGGCCGAAGCAAACCCAAAATTTCATATTTTATTTGTGAGGACTCGAGAGGAGGAAGTGATTTATGATAACAAATTAAAACCTTCTGTAACAAAATCTAAGTTTAACAAGACTGTATAAACATTTACATATTTTATATTTCTGTGTCTGCATAGGTTACATTATCTGACAATTTTCCATCATTGATGGATTTTTTCAAGAGTTTATGGGGAAACTTTTAAGGTTGTCCATCATTGGTGCGCACTTAATTACGCGGAGAAATACTGCAGCCCACTAGGCTTTATAGAATAAAGCAAATCAAATAAATGGGAAAAGATATATTAAGATTATTAAAAGGGCGGCGTTCATGTGCGCAGAGCACACTCTGGCTCTGCGGCTCGTATAGTAGTTAAATAGCAATTACCTTACAGCGCCTTTTTGTTTTATCCAAATTATTTATTTTATAACAATTATTCCTGTTGTGAGATGGCTTACTCGCATATGAATGTTTCTCTGAGCCACCGTAGTGAACGACTGGGCTACAGGATGACATCAGAGAGAGAGAGAGAGAGTCGTGCGCAGCAGTATTTATGTTAGCTTTTGATACTGCTGTACCGTTCCGAGAACCAGCAATAAAGCCGATAAGGTGAAACCCAGGTCTGGTTAATTCACGTGACAATTCTTTATTTTAGTATCCACATTCCACACACCGTTTTAGTATACATTTTTATAAACATATATTTAAAAAAAAAAAAAAAAAAGTCAGTGAGATAGAAGCCCGGCCTGACCCGACCTGACCCGAACGTAATGAATGACATTTTGGGCCCGACTCGGCCCCAAATTCGGGTCTGGTCAGGTCGGGCTTGGGCTTAAAATCTTACGTGTACTGTACAGAGTATTACTGATTTGAAACATCATTGCCATAATGACTGCTTGTCACATACTTAAATTGCTTCTGCTCACCCTGCATCTGGACCAGGAACTCTGTTTTAATGCGGCGGGCAGCCTCACTCTCGTTCTCATTCCTGGAGCCACACAGAGAGTCTACCTCATCGATGAAAATGATGGAGGGTTTTTGCTGGCGAGCCAGATCAAACAGATTCTTGACAAGTCTTAAAAAAAAAGACAAGGATAGAGAGAATTCTATAGCTCTATTTACAGTAAATGAATAAGTATTAGCACCCATTTTGCCGCATATCAAATTTCAAACAAATAAGTAAAATGTGAAGTAAAATTTGAATTTTTTTTGGGAAGAATCACAACCAAATGGGACACAATTGCAAATCAGAATGACATTTACACAATATTGTTAACAGTTTTTACAAAAAAAGAAAACCTTGAAAAGTAGGATGTGCGAAAGTAGTTACCCCCTTTTGACATGTAATCTTATACAGTGGACCCCTGTTACAACGTCCCTGATGTATGTTATTTTCATGTTGCGACCTGGAATACTGAGTTTTTTCTTCTTCTCTTGATGACATTTTCCCGAATTTGCACCTAAAACAACTCATGAGCCTAGGGGCTTGGCTGTATTTGTGTTGTCTTGTCTCCATCTGCAGGCGTTTTTAGGTAAATACACTTATTTTCAACGCGTCACTACAGATCTGGTCTGCTATTTGTCAGCGTTTCCTCACTGAGATTCTGGTCTGCTATTGGTCGACCTCACTTGTTTCAAAATGGAGGAACGGTAAAGCTTTGTTCAATTGTGAGTGGTTACGAAACCGTATTTATAGTGCATGTTACTGCTTAATTCAAAGTTGAAAGGGTTAGCCATGCGTCCCAAGATTGCTTGTGATGTTAAAGAGAGAAGTAAGAAAATTGTCTCAATGGAAACGATGCTGGAGATAACTCTTTTTAGGGAATATGGGTATAACAAGCGGCACTCAGAGGTAAATAAATCCTTTTTGTATTTTTGATTTATGACGTTTTCAGATTGTATGCATGTATATTATATAAACGTAGCACTTACTATATTATTTCGGTACCAATTTTTAATATGTATGTACAATTTTGATGTTTTTACCTGGGGTTCTAAACGCATTAGCTATTTAACATATGTTTGGATTGCCCGTCATACAGCCAATTCTCCTTACAACCCCAACAGCCGAACGGATTAACTCTGTAGCACGGGTGCCCACTGTATTTATATATAAGTCCTATTTCTTAGTTTATTTGAAAATATTTTTTAAAACAGAATGATTGTTTAACTTCACAGCTGTGTCTGCTTCTAAAAGATGTTTTTTTTAATCTCCGTTTGAAACCTGAAATGTGGAAAATATTTCGAGGGCCCAATCTTTCGAGGTACAAAAAAAAATGGGAGGGTGTTAGGGCAGTAGTTGTGGGAAGCGGAAATTAGAATGTGAAACAGCATTTGTTTTAATGTAATATAAACTACACATTTAGACCATTTTCACAGTGATAAATGAGCATTACTGATGTTACAAAAGGTTTTCAATTTTTTCACAAAACAAAACATTATTATAGCACTGCTGATAGTGCCAGGCAAGTAGGTTCAGTACACATTATGTGCGTGAGTATTAAATAGGTCAAAATAACTAAAATAAAAGTAAACATACTTCTCACTTTCTCCCAGCCACTTAGACATGAGGTCTGAGGAAGAAACAGAGAAGAATGTGGAGTTGTTGGCCTCAGTGGCCACAGCCTTGGCCAAGTATGACTTTCCTGTTCCTGGAGGACCAAAAAGCAGGATGCCCCTCCACGGTGTTCGCTTACCTGAGAATGTACACATACAGCTATTCATGCAGGATAAATGTACAGTACATGGATGATGGACATACATACATACGATTAACACATACAATACATACACAGACAAAATTGAGTTTGAGTTTTTTATAAAAACTCAGATTATAAAAACTGTGGGGAAAAAAATTGTATATATATATATATATATATATATATATATATATATATATATATATATATATATATATATATATATATATATATATAGTAGAGTAGAGTAATACTGAAATGGTAGTGTATGGTTAATGTGTTACACTGACTGTTGGATCCTATTTCATTTTGTCTTAGATAAGAAGTACATGTAAAACAAAAATTATGGTAAAGTCTTGGCTAATTGATAAGATATGGCTTACTGCAAGTATGAGAAAGTGTAGTGTATCGTTAAATCACATGTTCTGTTGTCTAATTTCCGAGTTTTACCATGACATAAGGATGATAATGGTCAGGGGCTTTTGACTGAATAAAGAAGATTAAAGCAGGAAACAAGTACTAATTATTTGACTTGTTAACAAACTGTCCAGATTCAAGAGATTCAAGATTCAAGAGTTCTATTTCGCCCTTCCAGACCACCACGGGCTTTGCCCTAAGCATGGAATAAGCCTTCACACTATTGTTTTGTTGTCATTTGCATAGTAATACAGTGGACACCCGTGTTGCAACGTCCCTGACCTACATAATTTTTTCATCCCCTCTTAATGACATTTTACCGGTCTTGCGCCCAAAGAAAACATGACGATGGGGCTTGGTTGTATTTGTGTTGTTCTGTCTCCATCTGCAGTTATTTTCAGGTGCCGTCCCTGCAACGCGTCACTCCAATTCTGGTCTGCTATTTGTCGGCGTATCCTCATGGGGATGGTGGTCTGCAATTGACCAAAATGGTGGAAGAGCAAAGCTTTGTTCGATTGTGAGTGGTTACGAAACCATATTTATAGTGCATTTCACTGCTTAATTCAAAGCTAAAAGGGTTAGCCATGGGTCCCCAGATTGCTAGTGATGTTAAAGAGAGAAGTAAGATGATTTATATGGAAACGATGGTGGAGATAACCCTTATTAGGGAATATGGGCATAACACGCGGCACTCAAAGGTAAATAAATCCTTTCTATATTTTTTTATTTATGATGTTTTCTGATCATATATTGGATATATCAATCACTTACCATATACTATTTTGGTAACATTTTTTGATATGTATGTACAAATTTGATGTTTTTACCTGGGATTCTAAATGCATTAGCTATTTAACATAGGTTTGGATTGCATGTCATGCGGTGAATTCGTCTCACGACCCCAACCGCTGAAACGGATTAATCTCGTAACACGGAGGCCCACTTTAGCACACAATGAAATTCTTATTCTGTTCACTTCCTCGAGCAGACTACATTCCATAATCAAGCAAATAAAAGGTAGGCATTTAAAAAAAAATAGTCGGTGAACATAATCGACACTTCCGCTCAAGGGCAGCATAGTCAGAAAAAAAACCTGAATCTGGAAATATAATAATAATTAGAGCTGCAAGCAGCTATAAAGAGCCCTCGCAGACCTGTGCACGTTGGGGTATGAACAGGTTGGGGTATGAACAAGGACTATGAATGATGAAAAATTAGTTTTAGATGACTTCAGTGCAGGACTCTTATCAAATTTGTAAAATTTAGACTCTCTTTCTGTACATCTGAGCATATGGCTCGCGCTGACTTTTTTGTAGGGCTCGAGGTCCTACATAAGGCTACAAATTTTTGTAGCTTTAGGTCAAACGGGCCGGGAGTGAGAGGCTATTTTCCACTCATAAGGCCATTTTGGGGCCAATTACAGCCACTTTTTTCGTTTTGGCGAGTCATCTGACTTTGAGGTGGCGTGCAGACTACTCCCATTATCGAAAAGTCGTAAAATTTTAGAACCTTAATATTCCATGTCTTAATGATGTTCTGACCAATTTTGACTTGTTTTACTCAGACTGAGCACAATACATGAAAGTGTAAAAAATGACATTTTAATCAACCACTAGGCGGCGCTTGTAAGTATTTTAAAAAACTTTTTTTAAAGGTGTTAAAGACATAAGTTTCCATGTGTCTATGAAGTTTTAGATTTTTTTTAAGCTAGTACATCAAAGTTATTAAGGTTTATGTCTCTCTTGGCGAAGGAAAAATTGAACATATAATTTGAAGCCACGCCCCTATCATATATGTCAGCGGATCTGCACCAAATTTTGCCCAGTTGTGCCCATATGTCTAATTATATACCACAGCAAATTTGAAGGCGATTGAGTAAAGCGTTTCGGAGAAACAAGGAGCAGTTTGGGACCTGCAAACGTGCAAAAATGGGCCAAAAATGCACATTCAAAAATTCATAACTCTTTTTCTGTACATCTGAGCACATGGCTCACGCTGACTTTTTTGTAGGTCTCTAGGTCCTACATATGCCTAAAAATTTTCGTAGCTCTAGGTCAAACGGGCCGGGACCAGGTGCACTTTTTCGACCTTAGGTGGCGCTGCAGAGCCATTTTTTTTGCATTTTTTTGGGAAACACAAAAATATCCAATTTTTCACCGGGCCCGACAAATGTGCAAATTTTGGTGACTTTTCGTGCATGTTTAGGCCCTCAAAAATGGAAAAGCGATGCACAGTAAATAATAATAATAATAATAATAACTAGAGCTGCAAGCAGCTATAAAGGGCCCTCGCAGAACTGTGCACGTTGGGGTATGAACAGGTCGGGGTATGAACAAGGACTATGAATGATGAAAAATTTGTTGTAGATCACTTCAGTGCAGGACTATTACCAAATATGTAAAATTTAGACAAGGTGGGACAATGTGTGTGGAGTTACTGCAGCTTTTATTGTTCCAATTTTGTGACTTACAATGCCATATAGGCCACACCCACTGTCGAAACATTGTACTCATATGTGGGGGGCATAAGGCATGGCCACTGGCTTTTCAGAACACATTTTAAGGATATCACTTTAAGGGGCTCAGCAGAGTACATAAAAACATTAAGGATTTGCTATTTTTTTGCAGCCACTAGGTGGCGCTCGTACTATGATAAAAAATATGCGTGTAGGTGTGTTTCACATTGGACTCCAATCCCATATACGAAGTTTTGAAAATATCAGATCATCTAGGTCCAATTACAGCAACTTTTACCGTTTTGGCGAGACATTGGATTTTGAGTTGGCATAGAGGCCACGCCCTTTATTGAAAAGTCATAAAAGTTGAGAACCTTAATGTTCCAATGTGTCATAGCTTATCTGACCATTTTTGAGTTCATTTAGCCAAACAGGCATTTCACAGTACATAAAAGTATAAAAAATGAGATTTTTGTCCGCCACTGAGTGGCGCTGTAAATGATTTGAAAGTTTATCACATAGCTGTATTATTGCATGACTTTTAAAGTCCCAGGAAAGTTTCAGATGGTTTGAAGCTGTCATAGCTGAGTTATTAATATTTTTGTCACTCTTGGCGAAGGAAGTATTAAACATAATTTGAAGCTCCGCCCCCATCTTTTTTGTACAGAGATCTTCACGATATTTGGACTATGTGTGCCCCTCAGTTGGATAATGATTCGTGCCAAAGGTGAAGGTAATGGGGTGAATCATTTAAGAGAAAAAGGCACTAGTTTGAGACCAGCTAATGTCTAAGAATGGGACAAAACTTTAATTAAAAAAATTCATAACAATTTTTCTGTACATCCTAGCACATCACTTCTATTGACTTTTTTGTAAGTCTTGCAGTCCTTCATATGCCTACAAAGTTTCATAGCTGTAGGTCAAACCAAACAGGATTGACTGTAATCTTTCGACTAATGACATTTTTTGCAGCCACTAGGTGGCGCTAGCTTTAAACTGGAATATATTTTTGTCGATATGTTCAGGAGAATATTTTCATCCAATGTGTGAAATTGTGAGAAGATCAGATCATCTGGGTCATATTACAGCAACTTTTACTTGACAGATAAAGTTTTGGAATGAAAATGGTCGTAGAGGCCACGCCCATTATCGAAACTTCGTAAAATTTGGTGGAGGTCAGCAAGGCTGTCTAGAGGCTTTTCAGACTTAATTTCAGCGATATTACTTCAAAGGGCTCAGCTAAACACATAAAAACGTTTAAAAAATGCTATATTTTTGGCAGCCACTAGGTGTCGCTCGCACTATAAGAAAAAATACGTTGATAGGTGTATTCCGCATTGGAAATCCATCAAATATGTAATGTTTAGAAAAGATAAGACCATCTGGGTCCAAATACAGCAACTTTGTTCGTTTTCGCGAGAAATCAAACGGACATTTTTGTTTGCCACTAGGTGGCCTTATAAGCAATTTAAGATTTTTTTAAACACATGTGTTAAGGGCTTGAGTCCTCATGTGTCTGTGAAGTTTCAGATTTGCACCAAATTTTGCCCACTTGTGCCTCTACGTGTGAATATGGACCACAGCAAATTTGAAGGTGATTGAGTAAAGCGTTTAGGAGTAACAAGGAGCAGTTTGGGACCTACAAACGTGCAAAAATGGGCCAAAAATGCACATTCAAAAATTCATAACTCTTTTTCTGTACATCTGAGCACATGGCTCGCGCTGACTTTTTTGTAGGTCTCTAGGTCCTACATATGCCTAAAAATTTTCGTAGCTCTAGGTCAAACGGGCCGGGACCAGGTGAACTTTTTCGACCTTAGGTGGCGCTGCAGAGCCATTTTTTTTGCATTGTTTTGGGAAACACAAAAATATCCAATTTTTCACCGGGCCCGACAAATGTGCAAATTTTGGTGACTTTTCGTGCATGTTTAGGCCCTCAAAAATGGAAAAGCGCTGCACAGTAAATAATAATAATAATAATAATAATCCGGAGAAAAACAAGAGGGCTCTCGCAGCGGTAGCTGCTCGGGCCCTAATAATAATAATCCGGAGAAAAACAAGAGGGCTCTCGCAGCGGTAGCTGCTCGGGCCCTAATAATCCGGAGAAAAACAAGAGGGCTCTCGCAGCGGTAGCTGCTCGGGCCCTAATAAGAATAATAATCTGGAGAAAAACAAGAGGCCTCTCGCAGCGGTAGCTGCTCGGGCCCTAATAATCCGGAGAAAAACAAGAGGGCTCTCGCAGCGGTAGCTGCTCGGGCCCTAATAATAATAATCCAGAGAAAAACAAGAGGGCTCTCGCAGCGGTAGCTGCTCGGGCCCTAATAATTCGGAGAAAAACAAGAGGGCTCTCGCAGCGGTAGCTGCTCGGGCCCTAATAATAATAATAATAATAATCCGGCAAAATTGGAAAAGCGCTGCACAGTAAATAATAATAATAATAATAATAATAATAATCCGGAGAAAAACAAGAGGGCTCTCGCAGCGGTAGCTGCTCGGGCCCTAATAATCCGGAGAAAAACAAGAGGGCTCTCGCAGCGGTAGCTGCTCAGGCCCTAATAATAATAATCCGGAGAAAAACAAGAGGGCTCTCGCAGCGGTAGCTTCTCGGGCCCTAATAATAATAATAATAATAATAATAATCTGGGGAGGAACAATAGGGACCTCGCAGTGGTCACTGCTCGGTTCCTAATAATAATCCGGAGAGGAAGAATAGGGACCTCGCAGCGGTCGCTGCTCGGGCCCTAATAATAATAATAATAATAATCCGGAGTAAAACAAGAGGGCTCTCGCAGCGGTAGCTGCTCGGGCCCTAATAATAATCCGGAGAAAAACAAGAGGGCTCTTGCAGCGGTTGCTGCTCAGGCCCTAATAATAATAATAATAATAATAATAATAATTATCCAGAGAAAAACAAGAGGGCTCTTGCAGTGGTAGCTGCTCGGGCCCTAATAATAATAATAATGATAATAATAATAATAATCTGGGGAGGAACAATAGGGACCTCGCAGTTGTCACTGCTCGGGCCCTAATAATAATCCGGAGAAAAACAAGAGGGCTCTCGCAGCGGTAGCTGCTCGGGCCCTAATAATAATCTGGAGAAAAACAAGAGGGGTCTCACAGCGGAAAATCAGAAATTGCTTTTGAATAGTGCTTCAACAGAATTACATTTTTTTTATTTAAAACAAAACATGTCATGAAATAAGCCTAGACACACATCTTATTTGATGGTGGATCTTCACAAAAATATATATTGCAAACATTGGGGTTCATCCCAGTGGACGAGAGGGTAGCCTCCCTCGCCTTTGGGGGGGTCCTGACTGTTGTTTGTACCCTAACCCAAACCCTAACCCACCAAACAGCCATTCAGAGTACCCACCCTTTTTGGAGTCCTTGGAGAGTGTGCTGGAGAGGGCTCCCTCCAGGGACTCCCTCGTTCTGCTAGGGGACTTCAATGCTTACGTGGGCAATGACAGGGAGACCTGGAAGGGCGTGATTGGGAGGAGCGGCCCCCTTGATCTGAACCTGAGCGGTGCTTTGTTATTGGACTTCTGAGCTTGTCACGGATTTCCATAACGACCACCATGTTCAAACATCGGAGTGTCCATATGTGCACTCGACTTTGTGGATGTGTCATCAGATTTGCGGCCGCATGTTTTGGACACTCAGGTGAAGAGAAGGGCGGAGCTGTCAACTGATCACCATCTGGTGATCAGTTGACAGCTCCGATGGTGGGGGAGGATGCTGGCCAGACCTGGCAGACCCAAACATATCATGAGGGTCTGCTGGGAACGTCTGGCAGAGTCCCCTGTCAGAAGGAGAGAACTTCCACCTCCGGCAGAATTTCTCCCACGTCCCGGGGGAGGCGGTGGACACTGAGTCCGAGTGGACCATGTTTCGCGTCTCCATTGTCGAGGCGGCTGATCGGAGTTGTGGCCATGAAGTGGTCAGTGCCTGTCGTGAAAGCAATCCTCAAAACAGCTGGTGGACAACAGCAGTAAGGGATGCCATCAAGCTGAAGAAGGAGTCCCATCAGGCCTTTTTGGCCTGTGTGACTCCAGAAACAGCTGACAAGTACTGGCTGGCCAAGCGGAGTGCGGCTTTGGCGGTTGCCAAGGCAAAAACTCGGGTGTGGGAGGAATTCGTGAGCCCATGGAAAGCGACTTCCAGTCGGCTTAGGAGAAATTCTGGTCCACCATCCGGCATCTCAGAAGGGGGAAGCAGTGCACCAATGACATTGTGTACAGTGGAGATAGGGCACTGCTTATCTCAACTTGGGACATTGCGAACCGGTGGGCAGAATACTTCGAAGACCTCCACAATCCCACCGACACGTCTTCCCCTGAGGAAGCAGAGTCTTCAGGCACCGAGGTGCGCTCTCCCATCTCTGGGGCTGAAGTCACTGAAGTCACTGAGGTAGTCAAAAAAACTCCTTGGTGGCAAGGTCCCGGGGGTGGATGAGATCCGCCCCGAGTTCCTGAAGGCTCTGGATGCTGTAGAGCTGTCTTGACTGACACGTCTCTGCAACATTGCGTGGACATCGGGGACAGAGTCCCTGGATTGACAGACTGGGATGGTGGTCCACCTTTATAAAAAGGGAGACCAGAGTGTGTGTTCGAACTACAGAGGAATCACGCTCATCAGCCTCCCCGGTAAGGTCAATTCAGGGGTGCTGGAGAGGAGGGCCCCTCAGGAAGTCAAGTCTCAGATTCAGGAGGAGCAGTGTGGTTTTCAACCTGGCCGTGGAACAGTGGACCAGCTCTACACCCTCGGCAGGGTCCTCGAGGGTGCATGGGAGTTCGCCCAACCAGTCTACATGTGCTTTGTGGACTTGGAGAAGGCATTCGACCGTGTCTCTCGGGAATCTCTGTGGAGGGTGCTTCGAGAGTATGGGGTACCGGACACCCTGATTCGGGCTGTTCGATACCTGTACAACGGATGTCAGAGTTTGGTCCGCATTTCCGGCAGTAGATCAAATTGGTTTCCAGTGAGGGTTAGACTCCGCCAAGGCTGCCCTTTGTCACCAATTCTGTTCATTACCTTTACAGACAGAACTTCAGCGCAGCTGAAGAGTTGAAGGGGTCCAGTTTGGAAGCCTCAGCATTGCATTTTTGCCTTTTGCGGATGATGTGGTGCTATTGGCTTCTTCAGGCCGTGACCTCCAACTCTCACTGGAGTGTTTCACAGCCACGTGTGAAGCGGCTGGGATGAAGATAAGCGCCTCCAAATTTGAGACCATGGTCCTCACTCGGAAAAGGGTGGAATGCCCTCTCCGGGTCAGGGATGAGGTCCTGCCCCAAGTGGAGGAGTTCAAGTATCTCAGGGTCTTGTTCACGAGTGAGGGTAGGATGGAACGTGAGATCGACAGACCATCGGTGCGGCGTTTGCTGTCATGCGGACTTTGCACCGGTCTGTCATGGTGAAGAAAGAGCTGAGCCGAAAGGTGAAGCTCTCTGTTTACCATTCCATCTACATTCCTGCCCTCATCTATGGCCACGGAGCTGTGGGTCGTGACCAAAAGAAAAAGATCCCGGATACAAGAGGCCGAAATGAGTTTCCTCCGCAGGGTGTCCGGACTCTCCCTTAGAGATAGGGTGAGAAGCTTGGTCATCCGTGAGGGGCTCAACGTTGAGCCGCTGCTCCTCCGTGGTGAGAGGAGCCAGCTGAGGTGGATTGGGCATCTGGTTAGGATGCCCCCAGACGCCTCCCCGGTGAGGTGTTTCGGGCATGTCCCACTGAAAGAAGGACCCGGGGATGACCCAGGACACGCTGGAGGGACTATGTCTCTCAGCTGGCCTGGGAGCGCCTAGGGATCCTTCGGGAAGAGGTGGATGAAGTGGCCGGCTAGAGGAAAGTCTGGGCTTCCTTGCACAAGATGCTGCCCCCGCGACCCGACCCTGGAAGACAGCGGTAGAAGATGGATGGATGGATAAGTGGACTAAAAACGGTGATACACCAACGAACAGGTTTTTGTGCGCAAGATAAACCTATGTTCCGTTTTTGGGTTTTGTTGATGTAATAAAGTGATGGTTGAGATCGACCCTGCCTCCCCGCTGCCATTCTTGCCGGTCGCAGGCACAACTTGTTCGTCCACACACTTGTTACAGAATGACTCGTATGTGTAAGGGCGAAAATGGCCGCCGCGCTGTTTCCAGTTGGAAAGCCCATCCAAAAAAGTTATCTACAAAATGAAATGCGGTGCAAGAACCAAGTTTATCCGACGAAACAGGGGCAAAAAGGGGCAGAAAAATAGTACAATACGTTACAGTACAGTGCGTATAATATATATATATTTTTTTTTTCTTATTATTTGTATTGTGTTCCGTCTTACACTGAAATTCAGGGTACCCCACTCTCCCTTAGAGAGAAGAACTGATCCACATCTTAAGTCGAAGACCCCCTGTATTAGGGAGTCGTGACGTCGACCAGTAGCAGACCAGCATTGTAGTGACGTATGCAGCAACGTATGGAGTGACGTATGACCGCGGTGCGACAGTCATGCACGCTCACTGACCGCCGTTTGAGAAGAGAAGTTGTATTTTTTGATGTTGTAAGGTAAAAAAAAAATGTCATAGAGAGATGACAAAAAACGTTGCTGTCCACGTCGTAAAGTGAAAGAAACGTAAGGCTGGGACGCCGTAAACAAGGGGTCCACTGTAAAGGTACTTTTGCTCAAAACTAAACCACTGTTGGTCATTCTATATCAACAAGTCATGGCATCATGTTGGGGCATTTTGGCTGCAAAAGATCTATAGCGGCAACAATTCGATCCTCCACAATCGGTGAGCTGTATGTGTGTGTAGACATGCAAGGGAGGGATAGAAGACGGTACAAGGAGGGCTGCCATAGTACAACATAAGTGGTGCGTGTATGTTGAAACGGCATGTAAAAAAAAAATGAACACATTACAACAAAATGACTTATTGCCTTATGAACTCTGCCTTCACATCGATGTTCCTTTTTTTTATTTCGGCGGCAGGCTGCATTCTGGTTGGTGAATGACAGCCGCTATGCCAAGGGCAACTTCAGCTCTAGAGTGAGAACTAGTGTCTCCCGAATAGTCATTGGATGTGAACAGGAACGAACACCCTTTAGGAAAAATTTCATTTGCAGCAAATGGGCATTGTGTTTGTGAGTATGGTGTCAGGAGCAGGGCTTGGGGCTGCAGAGACTTGGTGAGAATTAGTGACCACTCACCACACTGGCCTACTTTAATGTTGTGTGTCGTAAAGGAAAATAAAGTTTGTGCTCAAAAAGAGACACATGCCTGTTTCAGCTTTCGTACTATGGAGATCACTGAGCGTGGGGAAGAAAGGTAGGCAAGGTTTTATTAGACACATTTTATACACTTTATGTATGTGCAATGTCTGTCAATGGTCATATCCTACTTCGCAAAATACACTTATCACGGGGGTTTTCTAGTCCCCATTACGGTGAAAAACGAGGGAACGCTGTACTGTCTCTCAAGCATGTCATGTCTTTTTTTAAACTATAGGCTCATGCAACTACCACATAACTCCAAACCTCGTCTTCTGATAAGGAAACCCATGTCATGTCTTTTTAAATAGTTCATTCATACAGTACCTGTAAAGAGATGAGGGAATTTTATAGGAAGAATGACAGCCTCTTTTAGCGCTTCCTTGGCTCCTTCAAGCCCAGCCACATCATTCCATCTCACGTTTGGCTTCTCCATAACTATAGCACCTGGACATAGACATCAAAGTTAAGACTTGACTAACTTGTAGGTTTGGAACTACAAATAATTAAGTGTGGTTTGGCTGGTGAAATGGGACTGACTTGGGTTTACAGCAGAACTGGAGTTGAGAGTTGTTGTGTTTTTTTTTTTTTTACAATAAAAATTGGCCAAAATTTTGCATGTTACACAAAATCAGAAACTAACAAATGTTATAAGGCATGTGATGAAATCAACTGATGTCATTGACTGAACTTGCAAAATAAGATATTACAGCAGGTGGGTTGTTTTGGGTTCTCATTAATAATAATAATAATAATTGGGTTCTCATTAATTAATGATTAAAAAAATTAAAACAAAAACAAAAGCAAAAAAACAACGAGATTGTGTCTGTGTTCTGTTTGAACTGTAAATATTTAAAACTGAGAAAAAAAAAGCTAAAATAAAAAAATATATGATCCTCTTCCCATTTTGGGGGGGATACAGACATTCTCAGCTATGTGGCTGGTATGATAATTTGCCCAATCACCTGACCTTGGCACCCATCTGTCACAAAGAGCTTTGGAAGAGACATGTTGCCCACCGATAAGAAATAGAGCAAGCTTTATCTTTTTGATAGTGTGCATAAAAATTCTTTAGCCATTTTTTATATAGATTGTTTTTTACAAACATCAGACATGAAGCTGTGATACAAGCCACATGTGTCTTTCAATAATCCGGGCTTTAATGCCATCGTAGAACTTACTCAACTGGGCAGCTGCTCAGAGGGAAGAAATGTGTATTGAAATCTATTGGTGGACCGCCATTTTGAAAACCGACATAAAAATCTTCCTCTTTCCAAATGATTTCATTGCATTTCAAAATGTCCTGTGCAGCCTGAAAAAATTATTAATGATTTCCGGTACCCCTAAAGTTCACGCACCCATAAGTTTTTCCTGAAGCTTCTTCCTCTCTGGGTTTTCCCCTTCACTGTCACTGTCACTCCTGCACAAAATACACACACACACACACACACACACACACACACACACACACACACACACACACAAAAACACACATCAAAACTTCAGAATGTTACGATTGAACTTTAATTCAAACCAAAGAATGATTACTTACTTGTCATTGTTCTGTGATTCCTTCACAGGTTTTTTGGTAACCTGTCTGTCTTTATTTTTTAGGTAATCTTTAAGTTTCTCTGCTCTGTCTAAATACTGCAGACACTTTGCTCGAATGCTTTCCTTTGCCTTGTCACTATGGGCCTCATCTGTGGGAGCAACACATTACAGGAAACAATGAGAAAATAATTTCATGCTTGGTCCAGTGGAATGCGAACTCTGTGGGTCAATCACTGCTGCTTACACTTAATGGCATGAAGAAAATATTCCACAGCATGTTGGTAAAGACGCAATGCCTCCTCATAATTCTTAGACTTGTCTTCTTCTGTGGCTTTGGTCACAAGATCAATCGCTTTCTGACAGTGATACAGAGAAAAATAAGGGATTTATTAGACATAAATAGACATATACAGACATAAATATTCAATCCCAGCTTGGGATCTATAAAATAGTGATGTGACATTCATGAACATCACCAGGGACTCCTAATATGCCTCATCATGGTCAGTTCACACTGGCCATGGCCTCTGGTAAGAGGCTCTGCAGCGTGCAGTGCAGGACAACCAGGTTTTGTAATAACTTTGTACCCCAGGTCATGACTCCCTTTAAATCCCTAAATGGCTTGTTCATCGAGCACTTTTTTGTTTGCACTGCCTGCACAGCACCTTAGAAAGCAACTGAAGAAAGCAAGCAAGATTACAGGCTAGATTTGAAAGATGTGATAGCTTTTGTCAAAACATTTTAGATGCAGTGCACAGCACATATGCTAGCAAATGTGGGTAAAGTGTTCTGCATGGTTATATTTAATTATATTCTGAAAAGAAAGAGACATTTTTTTTGTTTACAGTAACTTTTCCCCAAATGCCAAACACAACATGCCTACTTACTACTTTTTATATTATGGAGGAGGAGGACCACCTCCTCTGTGGCACTTTTGTTAGGATGGACCCACTCAGCCAGACTGTGAGGAGGAATCTACCCAATCCTGCACTAGACACTTCCTGCCTAATATGACACAATGTGTGTGTGTGTGTGTGTGTGTGTGTGTGTGTGTGTGTGTGTGTGTGTGTGTGTGTGTGTGTTTTTAAACACTCAGTATCTACTTAACCCGTTGAGCCTGGAAGGGGGCTCCTCCCACCTGTGGTCCCTTCTGAAGGTTTCTTATTTTACCCAATTGTGGTTTTGGAGTTTTTCCTTCCCCATCTGGGAGCTTTGTTCAGGGGGATACTGTTGAAAAGAAGTCTCTTTATGACTTCTTTTTACCTGTGAAGCCCCTTGAGACTTCAGGAGATTCAGGGCTATACAAATAAACTTGATTTGATTTAATATTGTTTGCTATTTTAGAAGAAGACAAGAAAAAATATCCTATCACATATAGAAACGGTCCATTTTTCGCTAAAATTAATGTTATTTTGTTTTTTATAAAGGAGTAAGATATTACCTCAACTTTCAATGTGAGTAATTCGTTTTGGAGATACTGTATGAATGAATATTGTATTTTCCTCACAATAAGGTGCACCCAAAAGCCTGATTTTGATTTTAAAAAGCTGACGTGCGCCTCATGTGTTGACTGCATAAACTATAGTTTATGCCTAAAAAGATCCAGTTCAAACAGACCTGGCCCGAGGGTATTAAAGCCGACTCGGCCCAGCGCGATTAATTAACTTACTTTACAGGTCCAATTCAATTTTTTTTTTTTAAGGACTTAAGAGTGTGTGGCACTACAGTCATGTTTGTCGTTTATAACTTCTTTATGCTCCATCAAAATAACAGGTCAAAAATATATAATGCATGCAGAGGAAAAAAAATAAAAAGAAGGCGGCGCCACGGGTTCATCAGTGCTTGGCTCCCCACTCATATCGTTGCATGTTTTTCATTTAAATTTCCCTGACTTTCGTTTATTCATAACTTCTTTGTGCTCCATATCGAAATAGCAGCTCAAAAATATATAATGCATGCCGAGGAAAAAATTAATAAGACTGTGGCGCCATGCCTTCACCCACGCTTGGCTCCTCACTCAAAACGTTGCATGTTTCTCGTTTCAATTTCCCTGACTTTCGTTATTTGTAATTTCTCTGTACTTCATAAAGAAAGAGCGGGTTAAAATATATTTATGCATGCCGAGGAAAACATTAAAAAGACGGCAGCGCCACACTCATACCGTTGCATGTTTGTCGTTTAAATTTCCCTGACATTTGTTTATTCATAACTTCTTTGTACTCCGTATCTAAATAGCTGGTCAAAAATATATCATGCATGTCGAGGAAAAAAATAAAAAAGACGGCGGCCCCACACCCATACCACGTTTGTCGTTTAAATTTCCCCGAAATTCGTTTATTCATAACTTCTTTGTGCTCCATCTCTAAATATTGTATGAATAAAGTTTATATTCTATTAATAAAGTTTGATGACTTTGCTGATTGTTTTTAATACATTCCCTTTAGTGAAGCACCATCCCGTGGCTGCTTAATGCAACTCTATCTAGTGGATGCATCATGCAACCCCAGCCAGTACTATGGTTTCAACTATGTGCGCCTTATAATCCGATGCGCCTCATGTATGACATTTTTCAGAAACTCGGCCATTCATTGATGGTGCGCCTTATAATCCGGTGCGCCTTATAGTGCGGAAAATGTGGTAATTAATGACATTCAAAATCCCAACTTGAAATGAGCAATATGACAACGCCCCCTCAGTCTTCCATTGACATGTGGGTCGGAACAGGACAACATTTGTCCATTCAAAATTAATGTAAATACCTGGTTAAGTTTAAAAAAAAAATGGTATCAACCTGGCCCAAAATTGTATGTGAACGTCTCTGCAACTGTCCAAAATACACAAAATACAAGTCTATACGAGAGCTGCAAGCAGCTATAACTGGCCCTCGCAGACCTGAGCACGTTGAAGGATGAACAGTTCGAGGTATGAACATATTTGGGTATGAATGGATGAGTGCATATGCAAGCGAAAAGTAGAAGTCAATGTTTTAGAAAAGGTAAAAATTTCCTTAGCATTTGTTCAACGGGCTCAACTAAGTAATTGGAATCACAAAATCGGTAATACAGTCAGCCCCCGGCTTACGAGCACCCTGATTTGCGAACATTTCGCCTTACGAGCGTGGATCAGGGAGAATTTTGTCCTCCGCTTACGAGCAAACCTCTCGTCTTACGAGCATTCCGACAAACCAGCCATTGAGTATGTAGAAATGTTCTCGCCTAACTGCGTCAACATATTCAGCAGTTACGTCATCTACAATCTTTAACAGATACTTATGGCGGTAACGTGAACGCTATTGGTCTTACAACCTCACACTGACTGTCTCACTCACGGTGTCTAAATATATTACCATTTAAGTGTAGTGTTTGTACAGCTAAAGGGAAAAACAGCTGACATGAAATTAAATGTGCCGATTGCAGGACAAAGAATTGTCATTGGTTTAAATGTGTGTTTTTTTTAATTAATTGTCAATACATTCCAACCGTTTAAAAAAAAAGTGCGAATAATTATCAGTCAGTCAAGGAGACGCCAATATGCTATTGGTCGATTAAGGTCACCCGGTCTCACTCACGGAGATGCTATTGGCCGGCGTCACACGTCAATCACAGAAATGCCGATATGCTATTGGCCGAACGCCTTTATCTAGCTTGATGGGACAGGATGGAAGGAAGTAGACAAAATGAGTGAAAAACGGAATGTTTTGAAGACTTTGCAAACTTTATCTGTTAGACATAGCTTCTAAAATTACTAGCAGCGGTAAAGGAAGAAATAAGAGGATGATGTTTTAGTATCTCCGTGATTTGCACCATGACTGAAAGAGTTACTGTAACACTGTAAGAGCAATAGCCTATATGCGTTGCCGTATTAACTCAAGAGGTTAATCTCTGCACCCTGTTACGGCTGGTATTACAGTGCCATATAATGGTTGCTTGACAAAACTGCATGTCATGTTAGTCGGCGACCTCCCGACATGCTTTGGGACAGCGCCATTCTTGCAATTCTGTGAGTTGTAACCAACGGTGAACTGACGCTCGAACAAGCTTTATGTGTGGTGCCTAGTAAATACAACACACTCAACCTCCCTTCCGCCTCCACCCAGCTCAATTCACGTCGGGAAAAACAGCTGACATGAAATTAAGTGTGCCGATTGCAGGACAAAAAAATCGTCACAGGTTTAAATGTGTTTTAATCAATAAGATGTCAATACATTCCAACCGTTTAAAAAAAAAGTGCGAATAATTATCAGTCAGTCAAGGAGACGCCAATATGCTATTGGTCGATTAAGGTCACCCGGTCTCACTCACGTAGATGCTATTGGCCGGCGTCACACGTCAATCACAGAAGTGCCGATATGCTATTGGCCGAACGCCTTTATCTAGCTTGATGGCACAGCTGGTTGGGATGGAAGGAAGTCGAGAAAACCCTGACTGAAAAAGTTACTTTGACACTGTAAGACCAATAGCATATCTGATTTACCGTGTTGACGTCGAGCATTCATCTCTGCTCATCTCTGCTTATCTCAGCACAAGTCACGTCTTTCCAAAGGTAAAAGTCATTTTTCCTTTGTATTTGTTATTTAATGCAACTGTACAGTAGATTATGTCACTTAATATTAATATTTGTATACAGCGTGATGATTTTACCTAAGGCTTCTGCGCGCGTTGCACGCATTCACGAATTAACATGGGTTTGGATTGCCCGCTATACGAGCAATTCGAGATACGAGCGTAGCCGCTGAACGGATTAAGTTCGTAACCCGGGGGCCCACTGTATATTATTTTCTGCAACAAGGTGATTCCCGCACTGCACTGGAATATATGTTTGTTGATGTCTGTAGGAAATGACTTTTATTCAACATGTGAAGTCGTGACAAGATGAGATAATCTGGGTCAAACTACATCAGCATTTACTGTTATGATAAATCGTGGTAATGAGCACTGCTGTATAGGCCACGGTCATTATCAAAACATCGTAATATTTGGTGGAGGAAATTAGGCCTGTCTGAAGGCCTGTCAGAAAAAAAATCAGTGATGTTACTTCGCCAGGTTCGACAAGGTACATATAAAATAATATGTAATTGTTTTGTTTTGTTTTTTTTTGCTGCCACCATGTGGCGCCCGCACAACAAGGGAAAAAAAGTGTGTTTAGCATTGTACTCCCATGAAATGAAATTAAAAAAAAATCATCTTAGTCCAAGTACATTAAGTTTTACCGATCTGGCCAGACATCGGATATTGAGGTAGAGTAATGTCCACACCCAAATTTGAAGTAATAAAACTTAAGATACTGAATGTTACCTAGCTCAATATTCTCCTGACTAATTTTCAGTGAATTTACTGAAACCGGCCTAGCACAGAACATGAAAGTGTAAAATCTAACTTTTTTTGTCTGCCACCAGGTGTCGCTACTGGTAATTTGGAAATGTGTCATGTTGAAGATTTAGACCATCTAAATCTAAATGATACTGTCAATTTTTAGATATTTTAAAGCTTGTTCAGCTGAGTTATAGGTTATAGGTTTTTGTCACTCTGGGCGAAGGAAACATTTACCATGTTGTGAAAGCCCATCTCCATCATTTATTTCATGGGAGCGTTTTTTGGACCAGTTGTGCCTCTAAGTCAGATAATGTCCTAGGCCAGTGGTTGGCAACCCGCGGCTCTCGAGCCGCATGCGGCTCTTTAGCGGTGTCCTAGTGGCTCCCTGGAGCTTTTTCAAAAATGTTTGAAAATGAAAAAAAGATGGGGGAGAAAAATATTTTTTTTCGTTTTAATGTGGTTAATGTGACATGACAAAAAACATTATTAACGTTTTCCAATGCTGTAAAAATGTGTAGAATAAATATTACATTTCAACATTTCTGTCAACGAAGAATTACGTCATAACCTGAGACACGTGTTTCTGTTAGCAGGGCGGGATGCTAGGCAAGTGGCCGTTGTAAACAAACCGGCGGCCATGAGCCATGGATCCCAAAGGGAAAAAAGAAAAATAACTGAGGAGAACAGACAATTCAACATTTCTTGGACCAAATCATTAGCATTCGTTGCCAATGCAGAAGGATTGCCTGAATGTTTGCTCTGTAGCGAGAAGTTGTCAAATAACAAAAATAGCAATGTAGAACGACATTTTCCGGGAAGGTGTTCCACATTTACAGTCGAGTACCCAGTTGGCAATGAGAGAAAAAGTGTGATTGCATTACTTCTGCAGAAATTAGAGGAGCGCAAAAATATATTTAAGAAGTGGATTGCATCTCCAAACTCCACGACTCTTGCAAGTTTCGTTGCAACCCGGGAGATAATAAAACGTGGCAAACCGTTTACAGTTGGTGACTACATGGAGTCATTCATCAACATATCAGAACACCAATTTAAGGACTTCATAAACAAAACCGGGATAATACAAAAAAAAGACACGCCTCTCTCCGCCAAGACAGTGAGGGAAAGAACGATTAAAATGGCAGGCAACACCGATCAACAAATCAAGGACATTAATTCAGCGCCAGCATACTCAATTGCCAGTGATGTGATCGATATTGAACAGACTGCGCGTTTATGCAGGTATGTGGCTGATGTTTTGTTTTTATAGATGCAGGCTACGTTTTATTGCACTCTATTGCCCAGATAAGGGCCACGTTATGCACGTTCCATTTTGTTTTATCAAATCCTGAATAAAATCTTCTAAAATCCGCTTTATTTAATTCAATCAAAGCAATGAAACATAATTCATTAATATTGTAATTTAGTTAAACTTGAGGCGGTATCGCACAACAGAGTAGTCATGTGGTGTGTCAGGATGCGCTGCAGGAAAAATAAACATTTAATCATGAAGCCTCATTATGTATTCGTAGTTAACAATTATTTTGATTGTAGGCTAATATAACTAATATAGATACATACAGCATGTGTTGCCTTCATTACAAGGCTTTTATTTTTTTGCGGCTCCAGACATATTTGTCTTTTGTTTTTTTTGGTCCAATATGGCTCTTTCAACATTTTGGGCGAAATTGAAAGTTGATGGCATCAACAGTATAAGAGAAGGCGGCAGCAGTGGGCTGTCTTTGATTGTTATTTAGGTCTTAGGGTCCTACATTTGCCTACAAATGTTGATAGCTGTAAGATGAACCAACTGAGTTTGGCTGCAATCCTTCGGCTATAATGACATTTTTCGCTCCCACTAGGTGGCGCTCGCAGTACGACAAAAAACTGGTTACTAGGTGTGTTTTACATTGGACTCCTATCAACTATATGAAATTTAGAAAAGAAACCTTTTGGTGTTGGGGAGACACCAAACTTTGAGACAACGTAATGGCCACGCCCATCAGCAAAAAGTTGTAAAATTGGAAAACCTTTATAATTCATGCTTCAATGCTATTGTGGTCAATTTTCAGTTAATTTGCTTAAACAGGATTAGCACAGTGCAAAAATTGAATTACTAAGGTTTTTGTCATTGGTGGTAAAGGAAATTTGAATCAAGTATTTTGAAACCCCGCCCCATCATATATGTTAGCTGATCTTCACGAAAATTTGCCCAGTTGTGTCAGATAATGGAGAAATGTGATCAAATGTGAAGTTGATCGGGTCAAGGGTTTTGGTGCCGAAAAATGTACAAAATTAGGCCAAATGCTACATTCAACAATTGATAACTCTGGTTCTGTGCATCCTAACATATGGCGCTCTATGATGTTTTTGTAGGTCTTGAGGTCTTACATATACATAAAAAATTTCATAGCTCTAGGTCAAACGCGTCAGAACTGACTCTCATTTTATGATCACCTGGGCTCAATTACAGTAAGTTTAGATGACTTGAGCAAACTCCGAATTTGGGGTTGCATACAGACAACCCACTTTATCACAAAGTCATAAAATTTGGATACCTTTAATCTCTAAGTCTCGATGCTATTCGGACAAATCTTCAGTACATTTACTATGACGGGCTTAGCACAACATATGAAAGTTTAAAAATTGACATTTTTGTCTGTGACTAGGTGGCGCTATCATTAAGTGGATAATCAACCATGCAGGTATTTTAAAGCTATGATGAGTAAATTATCTGTAAAGTTTCAGAATTTTTAAAGCTTGAACATTGGAGTTATTAGGGTTTTTGTTGCTCATGGCAAACAAAATTTGAGTGTGAAACACGTATTTTGAAGCCCCACCCCCATCATAAATGTAGGCCGATCTTCACGAAATTTTTCCCAAGTGTTCCCCTATGTTAGATAATGGGGCACGCCAAATGTAAAGTTGATTGGGTCAATTCCTGTAAAGTTTCAGATTTTTTTTTAAGCTTGCAAATTTGAGTTATTAGGGTTTTTGTTGCTCCTGGCGAACAAAATTTGAGTTTCAAACACGTATTTTGAAGCCCGACCCCCATCATATATGTTGGCCGATCTTCACGAAATTTTGCCTAAGTGTTCCCCTATGTAAGATAATGGGGCACACCAAATCTGAATTTGATCGGGTCAAGGGTTTCGGTACCGAAAAATTTAGAAAATCGGGCCAAATGCTACATTCAATAATTGATAACTCTGGTTCTGTACATCCTAACATATGGCGCTCTATAATGTTTTTGTAGGTCTTGAGGTCCTACATATGCATAAAAAATTTCATAGCTCTAGGTCAAACGAGTCGGAAGGGGCTGCCGTTTGAAGGATCATCTGGGCTAAATTACAGCAAGTTTTGCTGATGTGGGCAAACTCTGACTTTGAGGTGGTGTAGAGACCACCCCCTTTATCACAAAGTCGTAAAATTTGGAAACCCGTATCTCTTAAGTATTGATGCTATTAGGGCAAAATTTCAATTCATTTACTTTTACAGGCTTAGCACAACATATAAAAGTTTAAAAATTGACATTTTTGTCTGTGACTAGGTGGCGCTATGATTAAGTTGATATTCAACCATGTAAATATTTTAAAGTTTTCACTAGTAAAATTCCTGTAAAGTTTCAGATTTTTTCAAGCTTGCACATTGGAGTTATTAGGGTTTTGTTGCTCATGGCTAACGAAATTTGAGTTTGAAACACGTATTTTGAAGCCCCACCCTCATCATATATGATAGCCGATCTTCACAAAATTTTGCCTAAGTGTTCCCCATTGTCAGTTAATGGGGCACGCCAAATGTGAAGTTGATCGGGTCAAGGGTTTCGGTACCGAAAAATGTAGAAAATCGGGTCAAATGCCACATTCAATAGTTAATAACTCTGGCTCTGTACATCCCAACACATGGCGCTATATAATGTTTTTGTAGGTCTTGAGGTCCTACATATGCATAAAAAATTTTGTAGCTCTAGGTCAAACGGGTCAGAAGGGCCTGCCGTTTGAAGGATCATCTGGGCTAAATTACACCAACTTTTGCTGATTTGGGCAAACTCCGACTTTTAGTTGGCATACAGACCACCCCCCTAATCACAAAGTCGTAAAATTTGAAGACCCATTTTCTCTAAGTCTCGATGCTATTTGTACAAATTTTCAGTCCATTTACTCTTTTGGGCTTTGCACAATACATGAAAGTTAAAAAAAAATGACATTTTTGTCTGTAACTAGGTGGCGCTGTTAATAATTTTAAAATTTATCATGCAGTTATTTTAAGGACATAACTAGAAAATTTTCTGTAAAGTGTCAGATTTTTTGAAGCTTGCACATTGGAGTTATTAAATTTTTTGTTGCTCATGGCGAAGGAAATTTGACACACATAATTTAAAGCCCCGCCCCCATCATATATGTTGGCCGATCTTCACGAAATTTCACCCAAACATGGCCCTAAGCGTGATTATGGAGCACATCAAATTTACAGTTGATCGGCCTAATTGTTTAGGAGCTATTAAGAAGAATTTGCTACCTGCAAACATCCAAAAATGGTCCAAAAAGGCACATAAAAAAATTCATATCTCTGGTTCTGTACATCCTAGCATATGGCGTTCTATAACTTTTTTGTAGGTCTTCAGGTGCTATATAGGCCTAAAAAATTTCAAAGCTCTAAGTGAAACTGGCCGTGACCCCGGAGAAGTGTTCGACTCTAGGTGGCGCTAAAAATCAATTTTTTAGATTTTATGTATAAAAACACCAAAATACCTAATTTTACAGCAGGCCCGATGAGTGTGCAAATTTGGGTGACTTTTCATGCATGTTTAGGCCCTCACATTTGCGATTTACTTTGGAGAAGAATAATAATAACTAGAGCTGCAAGCAGCTATAAAGGGCCCTCGCAGACCTGTGCACGTTGGGGTATTAACAGGTCGGGGTATGAACAAGGACTACGAACGATGAAAAATTAGTTGTAGATCCCTTCAGTGCAGGACTATTACCAAATATGTAAAATTTAGACAAGGTGGGACAATGTGTGTGGAGTTACTGCAGCTTTTATTGTTCCAATTTTGTGACTTTCAATGCCATATAGGCCACACCCACTGTCGAAACATTGTACTCATATGTGGGGGGCATAAGGCATGGCCACTGGCTTTTCAGAACACATTTTAAGGATATCACTTTAAGGGGCTCAGCAGAGTACATAAAAACATTAAGGATTTGCTATATATTTTGCTGCCACTAGGTGGCGCTCGTACTATGATAAAAAATAGGCTTGTAGGTGTGTTTCACATTGGACTCCCATCCCATATATGAAGTTTTGCAAACATCAGATCATCTAGGTCCAATTACAGCAACTTTTACCGTTTTGGGGAGACACCAGACTTTGAGTTTGCATAGAGGCCACGCCCTTTATTGAAAAGTCATAAAAGTTGAGAACCTTAATGTTCCAATGTGTCATAGCTTTTCTGACCATTTTTGAGTTCATTTAGTCAAACAGGCATTTCACAGTACATAAAAGTATAAAAAATGAGATTTTTGTCCGCCACTGGGTGGCGCTGTAAATGATTTGAAAGTTTATCACATAGCTGTATTATTGCATTACTTTTAAAGGCCCAGGAAAGTTTCAGATGGTTTGAAGCTGTCATAGCTGAGTTATTAAGATTTTTGTCACTCTTGGAGAAGGAAGTATTAAACATAATTTGAAGCTCCGCCGCCATCTTTTATGTCAAGAGATCTTCACGATATTTGGACTATGTGTGCCCCTCAGTTGGATAATGATTCATGCCAAAGTTGAAGGTAATGGGGTGAATCGTTTAAGAGAAAAAGGCACTAGTTTGAGACCAGCTAATGTCTAAGAATGGGACAAAACTGCACATTAAAGAAATTCATAACAATTTTTCTGTACATCCTAGCACATCACTTCTATTGACTTTTTTGTAGGTCTTGCAGTCCTTCATTTGCCTACAAAGTTTCATAGCTGTAGGTCAAACCAAACAGGATTGACTGTAATCTTTCGACTAATGACATTTTTTCTAGCCACTAGGTGGCGCTAGCTTTAAACTGGAATATATTTTTGTCGATATGTTCAGGAGAATATTATCATCCAATGTGTGAAATTGTGAGAAGATCAGATCATCTGGGTCAAATTACAGCAACTTTTACTGGACAGATAAAGCTTCGGAATGAAAATGGTCGTAGAGACCACGCCCATTATCGAAACTTCGTAAAATTTGGTGGAGGTCAGCAGGGCTGTCTAGAGGCTTTGCAGACTTAATATCAGCGATATTACATCAAAGGGCTCAGCTAAACACATAAAAACGTTTAAAAAATGCTATATTTTTGGCTGCCACTAGGTGGCGCTCGCACTATAACAAAAAATACGTTGATAGGTGTATTCCGCATTGGAAACCCATCAAATATATGAAGTTTAGAAAAGATAAGACCATCTGGGACCAAACACAGCAACTTTGTTCGTTTTGGCGAGACATCAGACTGACATTTTTGTTTGCCACTAGATGGCCTTATAAGCAATTGAATATTTTTTTAAACACTTGTGTTAAGGACTTGAGTCTCCATGTGTCTGTGAAGTTTCAGATTTTTCTAAGCTTGTAAAGCTGAGTTATAAAGGTTTGTTTCACATGTGGCAAAGTAATCATCAAAGGCATAATATAAAGCCCCGCCCCCAACATATTTGATGGCGGATCATCACAAAAATTTGAACAATTGTGCCTCACAGTCACATAAAACATCACAGCAAATTTGAAGTCGATCGGGTCAAGCGTTTGGGAGAAAAAAGGAGCAGTTCGGGACCTGCAAATGAGCAAAAACGGGCCAAAAGTGCACATTCAAAAATTCATAACTCTCTTTCTGTACATCTGAGCATATGGCTCGCGCTGACTTTTTTGTAGGGCTCGAGGTCCTACATAAGGCTACAAACTTTTGGAGCTCTAAGTCAAATGGGCCGGGAGTGAGAGGCTATTTTCCACTCATAAGGCCATTTTGGGGCCAATTACAGCCACTTTTTTCGTTTTGGCGAGTCATCTGACTTTGAGGTGGCGTGCAGACTACGCCCATTATCGAAAAGTCGTAAAATTTTAAAACCCTATTATTCCATGTCTTAATGATATTCTGACCAATTTTCATTTGTTTTACTCAAACAGACTGAGCACCATACATGAAAGTGTAAAAAATGACATTTTAATCAACCACTAGGCGGCGCTAGTAGGTATTTTGAAAAACTTTTTTTAAAGGTGTTAAAGACATAAGTTTCCATGTGTCTATGAAGTTTTAGATTTTTTTAAGCTAGTATATCAAAGTTATTAAGGTTTTTGTCCCTCTTGGCGAAGGAAAAATTGAACACATAATTTGAAGCCACGCCCCTATCATATATGTCAGCGGATCTGCACCAAATTTTGCCCACTTATGCCCCTATGTGTGAATATGGACCACAGCAAATTTGAAGGCGATTGAGTAAAGCGTTTAGGAGAAACAAGGAGCAGTTTGGGACCTGCAAACGTGCAAAAATGGGCCAAAAATGCACATTCAAAAAATCATAACTCTTTTTCTGTACATCTGAGCACATGGCTCGCGCTGACTTTTTTGTAGGTCTCTAGGTCCTACATATGCCAAAAAATTTTCGTAGCTCTAGGTCAAACGGGCCGGGACCAGGTGAACTTTTTCGACCTTAGGTGGCGCTGCAGAGCCATTTTTTTTGCATTTTTTTGGAAAACACAAAAATATCCAATTTTTCACCGGGCCCGACAAATGTGCAAATTTTGGTGACTTTTCGTGCATGTTTAGGCCCTCAAAAATGGAAAAGCGCTGCACAGTAAATAATAATAATAACTAGAGCTGCAAGCAGCTATAAAGGGCCCTCGCAGACCTGTGCACGTTGGGGTATGAACAGGTCGGGGTATGAACAAGGACTATGAACAATGAAATAGTAGTTGTAGATGTTTTCAGTGCAGGACTCTTACCAAATATGTAAAATTTAGACAAGGTGGGACAATGTGGGTGGAGTTACTGCAGCTTTTATTGTTCCAATTTTGTGACTTTCAATGCCATATAGGCCACACCCACTGTCGAAACATCGTACTGATTTGTGGAGGGCATAAGGCGTGGCCACTGGCTTTTCAGAAAACATTTAAGGGATATCACTTCAAGGGGCTCAGCAGAGTACATAAAAACATTAAGGATTTGCTATATTTTTTGCTGCCACTAGGTGGCGCTCGTACTATGATAAAAAATAGGCTTGTAGGTGTGTTTCACATTGGACTCCCATCCCATATACGAAGTTTTAAAAATATCAGATCATCTAGGTCCAATTTTAGCACCTTTTACCGTTTTGGCGAGACATCGGATTTTGAGTTGGCATAGAGGCCACGCCCTTTATTGAAAAGTCATAAAAGTTGAGAACCTTAATGTTCCAATGTGTCATAGCTTTTCCGACCATTTTTGAGTTCATTTCGTCAAACAGGCATTTCACAGTACATAAAAGTATAAAAAATGAGACTTTTGTCCGCCACTGAGTGGCGCTGTAAATGATTTGAAAGTTTATCACATAGCTGTATTATTGCATGACTTTTAAAGTCCCAGGAAAGTTTCAGATGGTTTGAAGCTGTCATAGCTGAGTTATTAATATTTTTGTCACTCTTGGCGAAGGAAGTATTAAACATAATTTGAAGCTCCGCCCCCATCTTTTCTGTCAAGAGATCTTCACGATATTTGGACTATGTGTGCCCCTCAGTTGGATAATGATTCATGCCAAAGTTGAAGGTAATGGGGTGAATCGTTTAAGAGAAAAAGGCACTAGTTTGAGACCAGCTAATGTCTAAGAATGGGACAAAACTGCACATTAAAAAAATTCATAACAATTTTTCTGTACATCCTTGCACATCACTTCTATTGACTTTTTTGTAGGACTTACAGTCCTTCATTTGCCTACAAAGTTTCATAGCTGTAGGTCAAACCAAACAGGATTGACTGTAATCTTTCGACTAATGACATTTTTTGCAGCCACTAGGTGGCGCTAGCTTTAAACTGGAATATATTTTTGTCAATATGTTCAGGGGAATATTTTTATCCAATGTGTGAAATTGTGAGAAGATCAGATCATCTGGGTCAAATTACAGCAACTTTTACTGGACAGATAAAGCTTGGGAATGAAAATGGTCATAGAGGCCACGCCCGTTATCGAAACTTCGTAAAATTTGGTGGAGGTCAGCATGGCTATCTAGAGGCTTTTCAGACTTAATTTCAGCGATATTACTTCAAAGGGCTCAGCTAAACACATAAAAACGTTTAAAAAATGCTATATTTTTGGCTGCCACTAGGTGGCGCTCGCACTATAACAAAAAATACGTAGATAGGTGTATTCCGCATTGGAAACCCATCAAATATATGAAGTTTAGAAAAGATAAGACCATCTGGGACCAAACACAGCAACTTTGTTCGTTTTGGCAAGACATCAGACTGACATTTTTGTTTGCCACTAGATGGCCTTATAAGCAATTGAAGATTTTTTTAAACACTTGTGTTAAGGGCTTAAGTCTTCATGTGTATGTGAAGTTTCAGATTTTTCTAAGCTTGTAAAGCTGAGTTATAAAGGTTTGTTTCACATGTGGCAAAGTAATCATCAAAGGCATAATAGAAAGCCCCGCCCCCAACATATTTGATGGCGGATCATCACAAAAATTTGAACAATTGTGCCTCACAGTCAGATAAAACATCACAGCAAATTTGAAGTCGATCGGGTCAAGCGTTTGGGAGAAAAAAGGAGCAGTTCGGGACCTGCAAATGAGCAAAAACGGGCCAAAAGTGCACATTCAAAAATTCATAACTCTCTTTCTGTACATCTGAGCACATGGCTCGCGCTGACTTTTTTGTAGGGCTCGAGGTCCTACATAAGGCTACAAATTTTTGGAGCTCTAGGTCAAACGGGCCGGGAGTGAGAGGCTATTTTCCACTCATAAGGCCATTTTGGGGCCAATTACAGCCACTTTTTTCGTTTTGGCGAGTCATCTGACTTTGAGGTGGCGTGCAGACTACGCCCATTATCGAAAAGTCGTAAAATTTTAAAACCTTAATATTCCATGTCTTAATGATATTCTGACCAATTTTCATTTGTTTTACTCAAACAGACTGAGAACAATACATGAAAGTGTAAAAAATGACATTTTAATCAACCACTAGGCGGCGCAAGTAGGTATTAAAAAAAACTCTTTTTAAAGGTGTTAAAGACATAAGTTTCCATGTGTCTATGAAGTTTTAGATTTTTTTAAGCTAGTACATCAAAGTTATTAAGGTTTGTGTCCCTCTTGGCGAAGGAAAAATTGAACACATAATTTGAAGCCACGCCCCTATCATATATGTCAGCGGATCTGCACGAAATTTTGCCCACTTGTGCCCCTATGTGTGAATATGGACCACAGCAAATTTAAAGGCGATTGAGTAAAGCGTTTAGGAGAAACAAGGAGCAGTTTGGGACCTGCAAACGTGCAAAAATGGGCCAAAAATGCACATTCAAAAAATCATAACTCTTTTTCTGTACATCTGAGCACATGGCTCGCGCTGACTTTTTTGTAGGTCTCTAGGTCCTACATATGCCTAAACATTTTTGTAGCTCTAGGTCAAACGGGCCGGGACCAGGTGCACTTTTTCGACCTTAGTTGGCGCTGCAGAGCCATTTTTTTTGCATTGTTTTGGGAAACACAAAAATATCCAATTTTTCACCGGGCCCGACAAATGTGCAAATTTTGGTGACTTTTCGTGCATGTTTAGGCCCTCAAAAATGGAAAAGCGCTGCACAGTAAATAATAATAATAATAATAATAATAACTAGAGCTGCAAGCAGCTATAAAGGGCCCTCGCAGACCTGTGCACGTTGGGGTATGAACAGGCCGGGGTATGAACAAGGAGTATGAACGATGAAAACTTAGTTGTAGATGACTTCAGTGCAGGACTCTTACCAAATATGTAAAATTTAGACAAGGTGGGACAATTTGGGTTGAGTTACTGCAGCTATTATTGTTACAGTTTTGTGACTCTCAATGCCGTATGGGCCACACCCACTGTGGAAACATCGTACTCATTTGTGGAGGGCATAAGGCATGGCCCCTGGCTTTTCAGAAAACATTTAAGGGATATCACTTCAAGGGGCTCAGCAGAGTACATAAAAACGTTAAGGATTTGCTATATTTTTTTCTGCCACTAGGTGGCGCTCGTACTATGATAAAAAATAGGCTTGTAGTTGTGTTTCACATTGGACTCCCATCCCATATACGAAGTTTTAAAAATATCAGATCGTCTAGGTCCAATTACAGCAACTTTTACCGTTTTCGCGAGACATCGAATTTTGAGTTGGCATAGAGGCCACGCCCTTCATTGAAAAGTCATAAAAGTTGAGAACCTTAATGTTCCAATGTGTCATAGCTTTTCTGACCATTTTTGAGTTCATTTAGTCAAACAGGCATTTCACAGTTTATAAAAGTATAAAAAATGAGATGTTAGTCCGCCACTGGGTGGCGCTGTAAATGATTTGAAAGTTTATCACATAGCTGTATTATTGCATGACTTTTAAAGTCCCAGGAAAGTTTCAGATGTTTTGAAGTTGTCATAGCTGAGTTATTAAGATTTTTGTCACTCATGGCGAAGGAAGTATTAAACATAATTTGAAGCTCCGCCCCCATCTTTTATGTCAAGAGATCCTCACGATATTTGGACTATGTGTGCCCCTCAGTTGGATAATGATTCATGCCAAAGTTGAAGGTAATGGGGTTAATCGTTTAAGAGAAAAAGGCACTAGTTTGAGACCATCTAATGTCTAAGAATGGGAAAAAACTGCACATTAAAAAAATTCATAACAATTTTTCTGTACATCCTAGCACATCACTTCTATTGACATTGTTGTAGGTCTTACAGTCCTTCATTAGCCTACAAAGTTTCATAGCTGTAGGTCAAACCAAACAGGATTGACTGTAATCTTTCGACTAATGACTTTTTTTGCAGCCACTAGGTGGCGCTAGCTTTAAACTGGAATATATTTTTGTCGCTATGTTCAGGAGAATATTTTTATCCAATGTGTGAAATTGTGAGAAGATCAGATCATCTGGGTCAAATTACAGCAACTTTTACTGGACAGATAAAGCTTCGGAATGAAAATGGTCACAGAGGCCACGCCCATTATCGAAACTTCGTAAAATTTAATGGAGGTCAGCAAGGCTCTCTAGAGGCTTGTCAGACCTAATTTCAGCAATATTACTTCAAAGGGCTCAGCTAAACACATAAAAACGTTTAAAAAATGCTATATTTTTGGCTGCCACTAGGTGGCGCTCACTCTATAGCAAAAAATAAGTTGATAGGTGTATTCCGCATTGGAAATCCATCAAATATGTAATGTTTAGAAAAGATAAGACCATCTTGGTCCAAATACAGCAATTTTGTTCGTTTTCGCGAGAAATCAGACTGACATTTTTGTTTGCCACTAGGTGGCCTTATAAGCAATTTAAGATTTTTGTAAACACATGTGTTAAGGGCTTGAGTCTTCATGTGTCTGTGAAGTTTCAGATTTTTCCAAGCTTGGAAAGCTGAGTTATAAAGGTTTGTTTCACATGTGGCAAAGTAATCATCAAAGGCTTAATATGAAGCCCCGCCCCCAACATATTTCTTGGCGGATCGTCACGAAAATTTGAACAATTGTGCCTCACAGTCAGATAAAACATCACAGCAAATTTGAAGTCGATCGGGTCAAGCGTTTGGGAGAAAAAAGGAGCAGTTCGGGACCTGCAAATGAGCAAAAACGGGCCAAAGGTGCACATTCAAAAATTCATAACTCTCTTTCTGTACATCTGAGCATATGGCTCGCGCTGACTTTTTTGTAGGGCTTGAGGTCCTACATAAGGCTACAAATTTTTGGAGCTCTAGGTCAAATGGGCCGGGAGTAAGAGGCTATTTTCCACTCATAAGGCCATTTTGGGGCCAATTACAGCCACTTTTTTCGTTTTGGCGAGTCATCTGACTTTGAGGTGGCGTGCAGACTACGCCCATTATCGAAAAGTCGTAAAATTTTAAAACCTTAATATTCCATGTCTTATTGATATTCTGACCAATTTTCATTTGTTTTACTCAAACAGACTGAGCACAATACATGAGAGTGTAAAAAATGACATTTTAATCAACCACTAGGCGGCGCTAGTAGGTATTTAAAAAAACTTTTTTTAAAGGTGGTAAAGACATAAGTTTCCATGTGTCTATGAAGTTTTAGATTTTTTTAAGCTAGTACATCAAAGTTATTAAGATTTTTGTCCCTCTTGGCGAAGGAAAAATTGAACACATTATTTGAAGCCACGCCCCTATCATATATGTCAGCGGATCTGCACTAAATTTCGCACACTTGTGCCCCTATGTGTGAATATGGACCACAGCAAATTTGAAGGTGATTGAGTAAAGCGTTTAGGAGAAACAAGGAGCAGTTTGGGACCTACAAACGTGCAAAAATGGGCCAAAAATGCACATTCAAAAATTCATAACTCTTTTTCTGTACATCTGAGCACATGGCTCGCGCTGACTTTTTTGTAGGTCTCTAGGTCCTACATATGCCAAAAATTTTTCGTAGCTCTAGGTCAAACGGGCCGGGACCAGGTGCACTTTTTCGACCTTAGGTGGCGCTGCAGAGCCATTTTTTTTGCATTGTTTTGGGAAACACAAAAATATCCAATTTTTCACCAGGCCCGACAAATGTGCAAATTTTGGTGACTTTTCGTGCATGTTTAGGCCCTCAAAAATGGAAAAGCGCTGCACAGTAAATAATAATAATAATAATAATAATAACTAGAGCTGCAAGCAGCTATAAAGGGCCCTCGCAGACCTGTGCACGTTGGGGTATTAACAGGTCGGGGTATGAACAAGGACTATGAACGATGAAAAAGTAGTTGTAGATGACTTCAGTGCAGGACTCTTACCAAATATGTAAAATTTAGACAAGGTGGGACAATGTGGGTGGAGTTACTGCAGCTTTTATTGTTCCAATTTTGTGACTTTCAATGCGATATAGGCCACATTCACTGTCGAAACATGGTACTGATTTGTGGAGGGCATAAGGCATGGCCACTGGCTTTTCAAAAGACATTTAAGGGATGTCACTTCAAGGGGCTCAGCAGAGTACATAAAAACATTAAGGATTTGCTATATTTTTTGCTGCCACTAGGTGGCGCTCGTACTATGATTAAAAAATAGGCTTGTAGGTGTGTTTCACATTGGACTCCCATCCCATATATGAAGTTTTAAAAATATAAGATCGTCTAGGTCCAATTACAGCAACTTTTACCGTTTTCGCGAGACATCGGATTTTGAGTTGGCATAGAGGCCGCGCCCTTTAATGAAAAGTCATAAAAGTTGAGAACCTTTATGTTCCAATGTGTCATAGCTTTTCTGACCATTTTTTAGTTCATTTAGTCAAACAGGCATTTCACAGTACATAAAAGTATAAAAAATGAGATTTTTGTCCGCCACTTGGTGGCGCTGTAAATGATTTGAAAGTTTATCACATAGCTGCATTATTCCATGACTTTTAAAGTCCCAGGAAAGTTTCAGATGGTTTGAAGCTGTCATAGCTGAGTTATTAAGATTTTTGTCACTCTTGGCGAAGGAATTATTTAACATATTTTGAAGCTCCGCCCCCATCTTTTATATCAAGAGATCTTCACGATATTTGGCCTATGTGTGCCCCTCAGTTGGATAATTATCCATGCCAAAGTTGAAGGTAATGGGGTGAATCGTTTAAGAGAAAAAGACACTAGTTTGAGACCAGCTAACGTCTAAGAATGGGACAAAACTGCACATTGAAAAAATTCATAACAATTTTTTTGTACTTCCTAGCACATCACTTCTATTGACTTTTTTGTAGGTCTTGCAGTCCTTCATTTGACTACAAAGTTTCATAGCTGTCGGTCAAACCAAACAGGATTGACTGTAATCTTTCGACTAATGACATTTTTTGCAGCCACTAGGTGGCGCTAGCTTTAAACTGGAATATATTTTTGTCGATATGTTCAGGAGAATATTTTCATCCATTGTGTGAAATTGTGAGAAGATCAGATCATCTGGGTCAAATTACAGCAACTTTTACTGGATAGATAAAGCTTCGGAATGAAAATGGTCGTAGAGGCCACGCCCATTATCGAAACTTCGTAAAATTTGGTGGAGGTCAGCAAGGCTGTCTAGAGGCTTTTCAGACTTAATTTCAGCGATATTACTTCAAAGGGCTCAACTAAACACTTAAAAACGTTTAAAAAATGCTATATTTTTGGCTGCCACTAGGTGGCGCTCGCACTATAACAAAAAATACGTTGATAGGTGTATTCCGCATTGGAAACCCATCAAATATATGAAGTTTAGAAAAGATAAGACCATCTGGGACCAAACACAGCAACTTTGTTCGTTTTGGCGAGACATCAGACTGACATTTTTGTTTGCAACTAGATGGTCTTATAAGCAATTGAAGATTTTTTTAAACACTTGTGTTAAGGGCTTTAGTCTCCATGTGTCTGTGAAGTTTCAGATTTTTCTAAGCTTGTAGAGCTGAGTTATAAAGGTTTGTTTCACATGTGGCAAAGTAATCATCAAAGGCATAATATAAAGCCCCGCCCCCAACATATTTGATGGCAGATCATCACAAAAATTTGAACAATTGTGCCTCACAGTCAGATAAAACATCACAGCAAATTTGAAGTCGATCGGGTCAAGCGTTTGGGAGAAAAAAGGAGCAGTTCGGGACCTGCAAATGAGCAAAAACGGGCCAAAAGTGCACATTCAAAAATTCATAACTCTCTTTCTGTACATCTGAGCATATGGCTCGCGCTGACTTTTTTGTAGGGCTCGAGGTCCTACATAAGGCTACAAATGTTTGGAGCTCTAGGTCAAACGAGCCGGGAGTGAGAGGCTATTTTCCACTCATAAGGCCATTTTGGGGCCAATTACAGCCACTTTTTTCGTTTTGGCGAGTCATCTGACTTTGAGGTGGCGTGCAGACTACGCCCATTATCGAAAAGTCGTAAAATTTTAAAACCTTAATATTCCATGTCTTAATGATATTCTGACCAATTTTTATTTGTTTTACTCAAACAGACTGAGCACAATACATGAAAGTGTAAAAAATGACATTTTAATCAACCACTAGGCGGCGCTAGTAGGTATTTAAAAAAACTTTTTTTAAAGGTGTTAAAGACATAAGTTTCCATGTGTCTATGAAGTTTTAGATTTTTTTAAGCTAGTACATCAAAGTTATTAAGGTTTTTGTCCCTCTTGGCGAAGGAAAAATTGAACACATAATTTGAAGCCACGTCCCTATCATATATGTCAGCGGATCTGCACCAAATTTTGCCCACTTGTGCCCCTATGTGTGAATATGGACCACAGCAAATTTGAAGGCGATTGAGTAAAGCGTTTAGGAGAAACAAGGAGCAGTTTGGGACCTACAAACGTGCAAAAATGGGCCAAAAATGCACATTCAAAAATTCATAACTCTTTTTCTGTACATCTGAGCACATGGCTCGCGCTGACTTTTTTGTAGGTCTCTAGGTCCTACATATGCCTAAAAATTTTCGTAGCTCTAGGTCAAACGGGCCGGGACCAGGTGCACTTTTTCGACCTTAGGTGGCGCTGCAGAGCCATTTTTTTTGCATTGTTTTGGGAAACACAAAAATATCCAATTTTTCACCGGGCCCGACAAATGTGCAAATTTTGGTGACTTTTCGTGCATGTTTAGGCCCTCAAAAATGGAAAAGCGCTGCACAGTAAATAATAATAATAATAATAATAATAATAATAATAATCCGGAGAAAAACAAGAGGGCTCTCGCAGCGGTAGCTGCTCGGGCCCTAATAATAAGAAGAAGAATAATCTGGAGAAAAACAAGAGGGCTCTCGCAGCGGTAGCTGCTCGGGCCCTAACTAGAGCTGCAAGCAGCTATAAAGGGCCCTCGCAGACCTGTGCACGTTGGGGTATGAACAGGTCGGGGTATGAACAAGGACTATGAACAATGAAATGGTAGTTGTAGATGACTTCAGTGCAGGACTCTTACCAAATATGTAAAATTTAGACAAGGTGGGACAATGTGGGTGGAGTTACTGCAGCTTTTATTGTTCCAATTTTGTGACTTTCAATGCCATATAGGCCACACCCACTGTCGAAACATCGTACTGATTTGTGGAGGGCATAAGGCATGGCCACTGGCTTTTCAGAAAACATTTAAGGGATATCACTTCAAGGGGCTAAGCAGAGTACATAAAAACATTAAGAATTTGCTTTATTTTTTGCTGCCACTAGGTGGCGCTCGTACTATGATAAAAAATAGGCTTGTAGGTGTGTTTCACATTGGACTCCCATCCCATATATGAAGTTTTGCAAACATCAGATCATCTAGGTCCAATTACAGCAACTTTCACCGTTTTGGGGAGACATCAGACTTTGAGTTTGCATAGAGGCCACGCCCTTTAATGAAAAGTCATAAAAGTTGAGAACCTTAATGTTCCAATGTGTCATAGCTTTTCTGACCATTTTTTAGTTCATTTAGTCAAACAGGCATTTCACAGTACATAAAAGTATAAAAAATGAGATTTTTGTGCGCCACTGGGTGGCGCTGTAAATGATTTGAAAGTTTATCACATAGCTGTATTATTGCATGACTTTTAAAGTCCCAGGAAAGTTTCAGATGGTTTGAAGCTGTCATAGCTGAGTTATTAACATTTTTGTCACTCTTGGCGAAGGAAGTATTAAACATAATTTGAAGCTCGGCCCCCATCTTTTCTGTCAAGAGATCTTCACGATATTTGGACTATGTGTGCCCCTCAGTTGGATAATGATTCATGCCAAAGTTGAAGGTAATGGGGTGAATCGTTTAAGAGAAAAAGGCACTAGTTTGAGACCAGCTAATGTGTAAGAATGGGACAAAACTGCACATTAAAAAAATTCTTAACATTTTTTCTGTACATCCTAGCACATCACTTCTATTGACTTTTTTGTAGGTCTTGCAGTCCTTCATTTGCCTACAAAGTTTCATAGCTGTAGGTCAAACCAAACAGGATTGACTGTAATCTTTCGACTAATGACATTTTTTGCAGCCACTAGGTGGCGCTAGCTTTAAACTGGAATATATTTTTGTCGATATGTTCAGGAGAATATTTTCATCCAATGTGTGAAATTGTGAGAAGGTCAGATCATCTGGGTCAAATTAGAGCAACTTTTACTGGACAGATAAAGCTTCGGAATGAAAATGGTCGTAGAGGCCACGCCCATTATCAAAACTTTGTAAAATTTGGTGGAGGTCAGCAGGGCTGTCTAGAGGCTTTTCAGACCTAATTTCAGCGATATTACATCAAAGGGCTCAGCTAAACACATAAAAACGTTTAAAAAATGCTCTATTTTTGGCTGCCACTAGGTGGCACGCGCACTATAACAAAAAATACGTTGTTAGGTGTATTCGGCATTGGAAACCCATCAAATATATGAAGTTTAGAAAAGATAAGACCATCTGGGACCAAACACAGCAACTTTGTTCGTTTTGGCGAGACATCAGACTGACATTTTTGTTTGCCACTAGATGGCCTTATAAGCAATTGAATATTTTTTTAAACACTTGTGTTAAGGGCTTGAGTCTCCATGTGTCTGTGAAGTTTCAGATTTTTCTAAACTTGTAAAGCTGAGTTATAAAGGTTTGTTTCACATGTGGCAAAGTAATCATCAAAGGCATAATATAAAGCCCCGCCCCCAACATATTTGATGGCGGATCATCACAAAAATTTGAACAATTTTTCCTGACAGTCAGATAAAACATCACAGCAAATTTGAAGTCGATCGGGTCAAGCGTTTGGGAGAAAAAAGGAGCAGTTCTGGACCTGCAAATGAGCAAAAACGGGCCAAAAGTGCACATTCAAAAATTCATAACTGTCTTTCTGTACATCTGAGCATATGGCTCGCACTGACTTTTTTGTAGGGCTGGAGGTCCTACATAAGGCTACAAATCTTTGTAGCTCTAGGTCAAACGGGCCGGGAGTGAGAGGCTATTTTCCACTCATAAGGCCATTTTGGGGCCAATTACAGCCACTTTTTTCGTTTTGGCGAGTCATCTGACTTTGAGGTGGCGTGCAGACTACGCCCATTATCGAAAAGTCGTAAAATTTTAAAACCTTAATATTCCATGTCTTAATGATATTCTGACCAATTTTCATTTGTTTTACTCAAACAGACTGAGCACAATACATGAAAGTGTAAAAAATGACATTTTAATCAACCACTAGGCGGCGCTAGTAGGTATTGAAAAAAACTTTTTTTAAATGTGTTAAAGACATAAGTTTTCATGTGTCTATGAAGTTTTAGATTTTTTTAAGCTAGTACATCAAAGTTATTAAGGTTTATGTCACTCTTGGCGAAGGAAAAATTGAACACATAATTTGAAGCCACGCCCCTATCATATATGTCAGCGGATCTGCACCAAATTTTGCCCACTTGTGCCTCTATGTGTGAATATGGACCACAGCAAATTTGAAGGCGATTGAGTAAAGCGTTTAGGAGAAAGAAGGAGCAGTTTGGGACCTGCAAACGTGCAAAAATGGGCCAAAAATGCACATTCAAAAATTCATAACTCTTTTTCTGTACATCTGAGCACATGGCTCGTGCTGACTTTTTTGTAGGTCTCTAGGTCCTACATATGCCAAAAAATTTTCGTAGCTCTAGGTCAAACGGGCCGGGACTAGGTGCACTTTTTCGACCTTAGGTGGCGCTGCAGAGCCATTTTTTTTGCATTGTTTTGGGAAACACAAAAATATCCAATTTTTCACCGGGCCCGACAAATGTGCAAATTTTGGTGACTTTTCGTGCATGTTTAGGCCCTCAAAAATGGAAAAGCGCTGCACAGTAAATAATAATAATAATAACTAGAGCTGCAAGCAGCTATAAAGGGCCCTCGCAGACCTGTACGTTGGGGTATGAACAGGTCGGGGTATGAACAAGGACTATGAACAATGAAAAAGTAGTTGTAGATGACTCCAGTGCAAGACTCTTACCAAATATGTAAAATTTAGACAAGGCGGGACAATGTGGATGGAGTTACTTCAGCTTTTATTGTTCCAATATTGTGACTTTCAACGCCATGTAGGCCACACCCACTGTGGAAACATCGTACTGATTTGTGGAGGGCATAAGGCATGGCCACTGGCTTTTCAGAAAACATTTAAGGGATATCACTTCAAGGGGCTCAGCAGAGTACATAAAAACGTTAAGGATTTGCTGTATTCATTACTGCCATTAGGTGGCGCTCGTACTATGATAAAAAATAGGCTCCTAGGTGTGTTTCACATTGGACTCCCATCCCATATATGAAGTTTTGCAAACATCAGATCATCTAGGTCCAATTACAGCAACTTTTACCGTTTTTGCGAGACATCAGACTTTGAGTTTGCATAGAGGCCACACCCTTTAATGAAAAGTCATAAAAGTTGAGAACCTTAATGTTCCAATGTGTCATAGCTTTTCTGACCATTTTTTAGTTCATTTAGTCAAACAGGCATTTCACAGTACATAAAAGTATAAAAAATGAGATTTTTGTCCGCCACTGGGTGGCGCTGTAAATGATTTGAAAGTTTATCACATAGCTGTATTATTGCATTACTTTTAAAGGCCCAGGAGAGTTTCAGATGGTTTGAAGCTGTCATAGCTGAGTTATTAAGATTTTTGTCACTCTTGGCAAAGGAAGTATTAAACATAATTTGAAGCTCCGCCCGCATCTTTTATGTCAAGAGATTCTCACGATATTTGGACTATGTGTGCCCCTCAGTTGGATAATGATTCATGCCAAAGTTGAAGGTAATGGGGTGAATCGTTTAAGAGAAAAAGGCACTAGTTTGAGACCAGCTAATGTCTAAGAATGGGACAAAACTGCACATTAAAAAAATTCATAACAATTTTTCTGTTCATCCTAGCACATCACTTCTATTGACTTTTTTATAGGTCTTGCAGTCCTTCATTTGCCTACAAGGTTTCATGGCTGTAGGTCAAACCAAACAGGATTGACTGTAATCTTTCGACTAATGACATTTTTTGCAGCCACTAGGTGGCGCTAGCTTTAAACTGGAATATATTTTTGTCGATATGTTCAGGAGAATATTTTCATCCAATGTGTGAAATTGTGAGAAGATCAGATCATCTGGGTCAAATTACAGCAACTTTTACTGGACAGATAAAGCTTTGGATTGAAAATGGTCGTAGAGGCCACGCCCATTAGCGAAACTTCGTAAAATTTGGTGGAGGTCAGCAAGGCTGTCTAGAGGCTTTGCAGACTTAATTTCAGCGATATTACTTCAAAGGGCTCAGCTAAACACATAAAAACGTTTAAAAAATGCTATATTTTTGGCTGCCACTAGGTGGCGCTCGCACTATAAAGAAAAAATAAGTTGATAGGTGTATTCCGCATTGGAAATCCATCAAATATCTAATGTTTAGAAAATATAAGACCATCTGGGTCCAAATACAGCAACTTTGTTCGTTTTGGCGAGACATCAGACTGACATTTTTGTTTGCCACTAGATGGCCTTATAAGCAATTGAAGATTTTTTTAAACACTTGTGTTAAGGGCTTAAGTCTTCATGTGTATGTGAAGTTTCAGATTTTTCTAAGCTTGTAAAGCTGAGTTATAAAGGTTTGTTTCACATGTGGCAAAGTAATCATCAAAGGCATAATATGAAGCCCCGCCCCCAACATATTTGATGGCGGATCATCACGAAAATTTGAACAATTGTGCCTCACAGTCAGATAAAACATCACAGCAAATTTGAAGGCGATCGGGTCAAGCGTTTGGGAGAAAAAAGGAGCAGTTCGGGACCTGCAAATGAGCAAAAACGGGCCAAAAGTGCACATTCAAAAATTCATAACTCTCTTTCTGTACATCTGAGCATATGGCTCGCGCTGACTTTTTTGTAGGGCTCGAGGTCCTACATAAGGCTACAAACTTTTGTAGCTCTAGGTCAAATGGGCCGGGAGTAAGAGGCTATTTTCCACTCATAAGGCCATTTTGGGGCCAATTACAGCCACTTTTTTCGTTTTGGCGAGTCATCTGACTTTGAAGTGGCGTGCAGGCCACGCCCATTATCGAAAAGTCATAAAATTTTAAAATCTTAATATTCCATGTCTTAATGATATTCTGACCAATTTTCACTTGTTTTACTCAAACAGACTGAGCACAATACATGAAACTGTAAAAAATGACATTTTAATCAACCACTAGGCGGCGCTAGTAGGTATTGAAAAAAACTTTTTTCAAATGTGTTAAAGACATAAGTTTTCATGTGTCTATGAAGTTTTAGATTTTTTTAAGCTAGTACATCAAAGTTATTAAGGTTTATGTCACTCTTGGCGAAGGAAAAATTGAACACATAAGTTGAAGCCACGCCCCTATCATATATGTCAGCGGATCTGCACCAAATTTTGCCCACTTGTGCCTCTATGTGTGAATATGGACCACAGCAAATTTGAAGGCGATTGAGTAAAGCGTTTAGGAGAAACAAGGAGCAGTTTGGGACCTGCAAACGTGCAAAAATGGGCCAAAAATGCACATTCAAAAATTCATAACTCTTTTTCTGTACATCTGAGCACATGGCTCACGCTGACTTTTTTGTAGGTCTCTAGGTCCTATATATGCCTAAAAATTTTCGTAGCTCTAGGTGAAACGGGCCGGGACCAGGTGCACTTTTTCAACCTTAGGTGGCGCTGCAGAGCCATTTTTTTTGCATTGTTTTGGGAAACACAAAAATATCCAATTTTTCACCGGGCCCGACAAATGTGCAAATTTTGGTGACTTTTCGTGCATGTTTAGGCCCTCAAAAATGGAAAAGCGCTGCACAGTAAATAATAATAATAATAATAATAATAATAATAATAATCTGGAGAAAAACAAGAGGGCTCTCGCAGCGGTAGCTGCTCGGGCCCTAATAATAATAACTAGAGCTGCAAGCAGCTATAAAGGGCCCTCGCAGACCTGTGCACGTTGGGGTATGCACAGGTCGGGGTATGAACAAGGACTATGAATGATGAAAAATTAGTTGTAGATCACTTCAGTGCAGGACTATTACCAAATATGTAAAATTTAGACAAGGTGGGACAATGTGTGTGGAGTTACTGCAGCTTTCATTGTTCCAATTTTGTGACTTTCAATGCCATATAGGCCACACCCACTGTCGAAACATTGTACTGATTTGTGGGGGGCATAAGGCATGGCCACTGGCTTTTCAGAAAACATTTAAGGGATATCACTTCAAGGGGCTCAGCAGAGTACATAAAAACATTAAGGATTTGCTATATTTTTTGCTGCCACTAGGTGGCGCTCGTACTATGATAAAAAATAGGCTTGTAGGTGTGTTTGACATTGGACTCCCATCCCATATATGAAGTTTTGCAAACATCAGATCATCTAGGTCCAATTACAGCAACTTTGACCGTTTTTGCGAGACATCAGACTTTGAGTTTGCATAGAGGCCACACCCTTTAATGAAAAGTCATAAAAGTTGAGAACCTTAATGTTCCAATGTGTCATAGATTTTCTGACCATTTTTGAGTTCATTTAGTCAAACAGGCATTTCACAGTACATAAAAGTATAAAAAATGAGATTTTTGTCCGCCACTGGGTGGCGCTGTAAATGATTTGAAAGTTTATCACATAGCTGTATTATTGCATGACTTTTAAAGTCCCAGGAAAGTTTCAGATGGTTTGACGCTGTCATAGCTGAGTTATTAATATTTTTGTCAACCTTGGCGAAGGAAGTATTAAACATAATTTGAAGCTCCGCCCCCATCTTTTCTGTCAAGATATCTTCACGATATTTGGACTATGTGTGCCCCTCAGTTGGATAATGATTCATGCCAAATTTGAAGGTAATGGGGTGAATCGTTTAAGAGAAAAAGGCACTAGTTTGAGACCAGCTAATGTCTAAGAATGGGACAAAACTGCACATTAAAAAAATTCATAACAATTTTTCTGTACATTCTAGCACATCACTTCTATTGACTTTTTTGTAGGTCTTCCAGTCCTTCATTTGCATACAAAGTTTCATAGCTGTAGTTCAAACCAAACAGGATTGACTGTAATCTTGCAACTAATGACATTTTTTGCAGCCACTAGGTGGCGCTAGCTTTAAACTGGAATATATTTTTGTCGATATGTTCAGGAGAATATTTTCATCCAATGTGTGAAATTGTGAGAAGATCAGATCATCTGGGTCAAATTACAGCAACTTTTACTGGACAGATAAAGCTTCGGAATGAAAATAGTCGTAGAGACCACGGCCATTATCGAAAGTTCGTAAAATTTGGTGGGGGTCAGCAAGGCTGTCTAGAGGCTTTTCAGACTTAATTTCAGCGATATTACTTCAAAGGGCTCAGCTAAACACATAAAAACGTTTAAAAAATGCTATATTTTTGGCTGCTACTAGGTGGCGCTCACACTATAGCAAAAAATAAGTTGATAGGTGTATTCCGCATTGGAAACCCATCAAATATGTAATGTTTAGAAAAGATAAGACCATCTGGGTCCAAATACAGCAATTTTGTTCGTTTTCGCGAGAAATCAGACTGACATTTTTGTTTGCCACTAGGTGGCCTTATAAGCAATTGAAGATTTTTTTAAATACATGTGTTAAGGGCTTGAGTCTTCATGTGTCTGTGAAGTTTCAGATTTTTCCAAGCTTGGAAAGCTGAGTTATAAAGGTTTGTTTCACATGTGGCAAAGTAATCATCAAAGGCTTAATATGAAGCCCCGCCCCCAACATATTTGATTGCGGATCGTCACGAAAATTTGAACAATTGTGCCTCACAGTCAGATAAAACATCACAGCAAATTTGAAGTCGATCGGGTCAAGCGTTTGGGAGAAAAAAGGAGCAGTTCGGGACCTGCAAATGAGCAAAAACGGGCCAAAGGTGCACATTCAAAAATTCATAACTCTCTTTCTGTACATCTGAGCATATGGCTCACGCTGACTTTTTTGTAGGGCTTGAGGTCCTACATAAGGCTACAAATTTTTGTAGCTCTAGGTCAAATGGGCCGGGAGTAAGAGGCTATTTTCCACTCATAAGGCCATTTTGGGGCCAATTACAGCCACTTTTTTCGTTTTGGCGAGTCATCTGACTTTGAGGTGGCGTGCAGACTACGCCCATTATCGAAAAGTCGTAAAATTTTAAAACCTTAATATTCCATGTCTTATTGATATTCTGACCAATTTTCATTTGTTTTACTCAAACAGACTGAGCACAATACATGAGAGTGTAAAAAATGACATTTTAATCAACCACTAGGCGGCGCTAGTAGGTATTTAAAAAAACTTTTTTTACAGGTGTTAAAGACATAAGTTTCCATGTGTCTATGAAGTTTTAGATTTTTTTAAGCTAGTACATCAAAGTTATTAAGGTTTTTGTCCCTCTTGGCGAAGGAAAAATTGAACACATTATTTGAAGCCACGCCCCTATCATATATGTCAGCGGATCTGCACCAAATTTCGCCCACTTGTGGCTCTATGTGTGAATATGGACCACAGCAAATTTGAAGGTGATTGAGTAAAGCGTTTAGGAGAAACAAGGAGCAGTTTGGGACCTACAAACGTGCAAAAATGGGCCAAAAATGCACATTCAAAAATTCATAACTCTTTTTCTGTACATCTGAGCACATGGCTCGCGCTGACTTTTTTGTAGGTTTCTAGGTCCTACATATGCCAAAAAATTTTCGTAGCTCTAGGTCAAACGGGCCGGGACCAGGTGCACTTTTTCGACCTTAGGTGGCGCTGCAGAGCCATTTTTTTTGCATTGTTTTGGGAAACACAAAAATATCCAATTTTTCACCGGGCCCGACAAATGTGCAAATTTTGGTGACTTTTCGTGCATGTTTAGGCCCTCAAAAATGGAAAAGCGCTGCACAGTAAATAATAATAATAATAATAATAATAATAATAATAATCTGGAGAAAAACAAGAGGGCTCTCGCAGCGGTAGCTGCTCGGGCCCTAATAATAATAAGAAGAAGAATAATCTGGAGAAAAACAAGAGGGCTCTCGCAGCGGTAGCTGCTCGGGCCCTAATAATAAGAATAATAATCTGGAGAAAAACAAGAGGGCTCTCGCAGCGGTAGCTGCTCGGGCCCTAATAATCTGGAGAAAAACAAGAGGGCTCTCGCAGCGGTAGCTGCTCGGGCCCTAATAAGAAGAAGAAGAAGAATAATCTGGAGAAAAACAAGAGGGCTCTCGCAGCGGTAGCTGCTCGGGCCCTAATAATAATAATAATAATAATAATAATAATCCGGAGAAAAACAAGAGGGCTCTCGCAGCGGTAGCTGCTCGGGCCCTAATAATCTGGAGAAAAACAAGAGGGCTCTCGCAGCGGTAGCTGCTCGGGCCCTAACTAGAGCTGCAAGCAGCTATAAAGGGCCCTCGCAGACCTGTGCACGTTGGGGTATGAACAGGTTGGGGTATGAACAAGGAGTATGAACGATGAAATAGTAGTTGTAGATGTTTTCAGTGCAGGACTCTTACCAAATATGTAAAATTTAGACAAGGTGGGACAATGTGGGTGGAGTTACTGCAGCTTTTATTGTTCCAATTTTGTGACTTTCAATGCCATATAGGCCACAGCCACTGTCGAAACATCGTACTGATTTGTGGAGGGCATAAGGCATGGCCACTGGCTTTTCAGAAAACATTTAAGGGATATCACTTCAAGGGGCTCAGCAGAGTACATAAAAACATTAAGGATTTGCTATATTTTTTGCTGCCATTAGGTGGCGCTCGTACTATGATAAAAATAGGCTTGTAGGTGTGTTTCACATTGGACTCCCATCCCATATATGAAGTTTTGCAAACATCAGATCATCTAGGTCCAATTACAGCAACTTTTACCGTTTTGGCGAGACATCAGACTTTGAGTTTGCATAGAGGCCACGCCCTTTAATGAAAAGTCATATAAGTTGAGAACCTTAATGTTCCAATGTGTCATAGCTTTTCTGACCATTTTTGAGTTCATTTAGTCAAACAGGCATTTCAGAGTACATAAAAGTATAAAAAATGAGATTTTTGTCCGCCACTGGGTGGCGCTGTAAATGATTTGAAAGTTTATCACATAGCTGTATTATTGCATTACTTTTAAAGGCCCAGGAAAGTTTCAGATGGTTTGAAGCTGTCATAGCTGAGTTAATAATATTTTTGTCACTCTTGGCGAAGGAAATATTAAACATAATTTGAAGCTCCGCCCCCATCTTTTATGTCAAGAGATCTTCACGATATTTGGGCTATGTGTGCCCCTCAGTTGGATAATGATTCATGCCAAAGGTGAAGGTAATGGGGTGAATCGTTTAAGAGAAAAAGGCACTAGTTTGAGACCAGCTAATGTCTAAGAATGGGACAAAACTGCACATTAAAAAAATTCATAACAATTTTTCTGTACATCTTAGCACATCACTTCTATTGACTTTTTTGTAGGTCTTGCAGTCCTTCATTTGCCTACAAAGTTTCATAGCTGTAGGTCAAACCAAACAGGATTGACTGTAATCTTTCGACTAATGACATTTTTTGCAGCCACTAGGTGGCGCTAGCTTTAAACTGGAATATATTTTTGTCGATATGTTCAGGAGAATATTTTCATGCAATGTGTGAAATTGTGAGAAGATCAGATCATCTGGGTCAAATTACAGCAACTTTTACTGGACAGATAAAGCTTCGGAATGAAAATGGTCGTAGAGGCCACGCCCATTATCGAAACTTCGTAAAATTTGGTGGAGGTCAGCAAGGCTGTCTAGAGGCTTTTCAGACTTAATTTCAGCGATATTACTTCAAAGGGCTCAGCTAAACACTTAAAAACGTTTAAAAATTGCTATATTTTTGGGTGCCACTAGGTGGCGCTCGCACTATAACAAAAAATACGTTGATAGGTGTATTCCGCATTAGAAACCCATCAAATATATGAAGTTTAGAAAAGATAAGACCATCTGGGACCAAACACAGCAACTTTGTTCGTTTTGGCGAGACATCAGACTGACATTTTTGTTTGCCACTAGATGGCCTCACAAGCAATTGAAGATTTGTTTAAACACTTGTGTTAAGGGCTTGAGTCTCCATGTGTCTGTGAAGTTTGAGATTTTTCTAAGCTTGTAAAGCTGAGTTATAAAGGTTTGTTTCACATGTGGCAAAGTAATCATCAAAGGCATAATATAAAGCCCCGCCCCCAACATATTTGAAGGCGGATCGTCACAAAAATTTGAACAATTGTGCCTCACAGTCAGATAAAACATCACAGCAAATTTGAAGTCGATCGGGTCAAGCGTTTGGGAGAAAAAAGGAGCAGTTCGGGACCTGCAAATGAGCAAAAACGGGCTAAAGGTGCACATTCAAAAATTCATAACTCTCTTTCTGTACATATGAGCACATGGCTCGCGCTGACTTTTTTGTAGTGCTCGAGGTCCTACATAAGGCTACAAATTTTTGTAGCTTTAGGTCAAACGGGCCGGGAGTGAGAGGCTATTTTCCACTCATAAGGCCATTTTGGGGCCAATTACAGCCACTTTTTTCGTTTTGGCGAGTCATCTGACTTTGAGGTGGCGTGCAGACTACGCCCATTATCGAAAAGTCGTAAAATTTTAAAATCTTAATATTCCATGTCTTATTGATATTCTGACCAATTTTCATTTGTTGTACTCAAACAGACTGAGCACAATACATGAAAGTGTAAAAAATGACATTTTAATCAACCACTAGGCGGCGCTAGATGGTATTTAAAAAAAACTTTTTTCAACGGTGTTGAAGACATAAGTTTACATGTGTGTATGAAGTTTTAGATTTTTTTTAAGCTAGTACATCAAAGTTATTAAGGTTTATGTCACTCTTGGCGAAGGAAAAATTGAACACATAATTTGAAGCCACGCCCCTATCATATATGTCAGCGGATCTGCACCAAATTTTGCCCAGTTGTGCCCCTATGTGTGAATATTGACCACAGCAAATTTGAAGGCGATTGAGTAAAGCGTTTAGGAGAAACAAAGAGCAGTTTGGGACCTGCAAACGTGCAAAAATGGGCCAAAAATGCACATTCAAAAAATCATAACTCTTTTTCTGTACATCTGAGCACATGGCTCGCGCTGACTTTTTTGTAGGTCTCTAGGTCCTACATATGCCTAAAAACTTTCGTAGCTCTAGGTGAAACGGGCCGGGACCAGGTGCACTTTTTCAACCTTAGGTGGCGCTGCAGAGCCATTTTTTTTGCATTGTTTTGGGAAACACAAAATTATCCAATTTTTCACCGGGCCCGACAAATGTGCAAATTTTGGTGACTTTTCGTGCATGTTTAGGCCCTCAAAATTGGAAAAGCGCTGCACAGTAAATAATAATAATAATCCGGAGAAAAACAAGAGGGCTCTCGCAGCGGTAGCTGCTCGGGCCCTAATAATAATAATCCGGAGAAAAACAAGAGGGCTCTCGCAGCGGTAGCTGCTCGGGCCCTAATAATAATAATCCGGAGAAAAACAAGAGGGCTCTCGCAGTGGTAGCTGCTCGGGCCCTAATAATAATCTGGAGAAAAACAAGAGGGCTCTCGCAGCGGTAGCTGCTCGGGCCCTAATAATCCGGAGAAAAACAAGAGGGCTCTCGCAACGGTAGCTGCTCGGGCCCTAATAATAATAATCCGGAGAAAAACAAGAGGGCTCTCGCAGCGGTAGCTGCTCGAGCCCTAATAATAATAATAATCCGGAGAAAAACAAGAAGGCTCTCGCAGCGGTAGCTGCTCGGGCCCTAATAATAATCTGGAGAGGAACAATAGGAACCTCGCAGCGGTCGCTGCTCTGGCCCTATTAATAATAATCCGGAGAGGAACAATAGGGACCTCGCAGCGCTCGCTGCTCGAGCCCTAATAATAATCTGGAGAGGAACAATAGGGACCTCGCAGCGGTCGCTGCTCGGGCCCTAATAAAAATAATCTGGAGAAAAAAAGAGGGCTCTCGCAGCGGTAGCTGCTCGGGCCCTAATAACAATCCGGAGAAAAACAAGAGGGCTCTCGCAGCGGTAGCTGCTCGGGCCCTAATGAATATAAAGTGCAAATAATATTAGAACTACTAATGCCAATTTATTGGGAGCCCTGTGCTTATTTTATCACATCAAGTGATCTCGTAGTGACGGGAGACAATGACACTGAAGTGTATTATTTATATCCAGTCAACTGTGTTTTGTTTTTGTTGCGGTCATTGCAGAAAACCTCGCGCCATACAGATTGGCTGTCGGAAATTTCGAACATACTTTTAAGGGCATCGTCCTTCACGATCTCTAACAGCTGATTATCTTCTTACACAGCTTCTTGCTAGATTCACTTGGTTTGACTAGAAATAGCATTCAAACTCCTTATTGTGATAAATCATTATTTCAAGGAGTACTCCTGGTATTGCCTGTTGAAAGCTTTAGTTTTCTTCGAAGTTGTGCGCAGATGGTGAGTGCCTGGTGGCTTAGCCTACACACATGGCATTCTGGTGATGGGTCCAGCAACACAAATGCATCGAGCTCATAAAGCAAAACCCTGTCAGCGCAGGTATCACCTTGGGGAGGAGGAGGGAGGAGACACAGCCTCATGTATTAGGCTTTGTCTACATGTAGCCGGGGCAGCAAACGGGCAGTAAATGTCTCCTTTTTGCCCTATTTGCTATAGGTGGCCGGGCTTTTTTTTTCCCATCATAATCGAATGTTTCAAAACCTCCGGCCAAATTGGAGATTTGCCCAAGCCTCTGGTTTTGTGGTTGCGTGTGAACAGCTTCAACGGAGATTTGAGTCATCGCGCTACTCTTTTACCCAACGAAGACGCAGATACCGGTGATGTCAGAGGCAGAAGTTCTTTCTGATTGAACAAGTCAGAGGCAGAAGTTCTTTCTGATTGTACAGAATTTGTGACATTACTGCCGCTTAGCGAATTGGCATGCTTGTACACGAATTTGAAACAGCAATATGTAAGGTGTTTTTTTTTTAATAAACAAACAACGACAAGGGGGAGTCTATGTGGATTTAAATTAGACGGTTACATGTAGAAAAAGCGTTAGATTACTTGACTGATCCAGCTGCTTGTATTATGTGACCAACACAGCTGCTGTATCACTAAATCAGTATGTGTACCTGAAGCATAGAACTTTACAAATTCAGTGGGTTGCAAAACTATTTGGCCCCCTTCAACTTTGTGACCTTTTGCCACATTTCAGGCTTCAAACAAAGATACAAAACTGTAATTTCTTGTGAAGAATCAACAACAAGTGGGACACAATCATGAATTGGAACACACTTTATTGGATATTTTAAACTTTTTTAACAAATAAAAAATGAAAAATTGGGCGTGCAAAATAATTCAGCCCCTTTACATTCAGTGCAGCAAACTCTGTCCAGAAGTTCACTGAGGATCTCTGAATGATTCAATGTTGACCTAAATGACTAACGATGATAAATGGAATCCATCTGTGTGTAATCAAGTCTCTGTATAAATGCACCAGCACTGTGATAGTCTCAGAGGTCTGTTTAAAGCTCAGAGAGCATTATGAAGAACAAGGAACACACCAGGCAGTTCCGAGATACTGTTGTGGAGAAGTTTAAAGCTGGATTTGGATACAAAAAGATTTCCCAAGCGTTAAACATCCCAAGGAGCACTGTGCAAGCAATAATATAGAAATGGAAGGAGTATCAGACCACTGCAAATCTACCAAGATCTGGCCGTCCCCCTAAACTTTCAGCTCATACGAGAAGACTGATCAGAGATGCAGCCAAGAGGCCCATGATCACTCTGGATGAACTGCAGAGGTCTACAGCTGAGGTGGGAGAATCTGTTCATAGGACAACGATCAGTCGTATACTGCACAAATCTGGGCTTTATGGAAGAGTGGCAAGAAGGAAGCCATTTCTTAAAGCTATCCATAAAAAGTGTCAATTAAATTTGGCCATAAGCCACCTGTTAGACACACCAAACATGTGGAAGAAGGAGCTCTGGTCAGATGAGACCAAAATCGAACTTTTTGGTAACAATGCAAGACGTTATGTTTGGCATAAAAGCAGCACAGCTCATCACCCTCAACCCACCATCCCCACTGTCAAACATGGTGGTGGCAACATCATGGTTTGGGCCTGCTTTTCTTCCGTAGGGACAGGGAAAATGTTAAAATTGATGGGAAGATGGATGGAGCCAAATACAGGACCATTCTGGAAGAAAACCTGATGGAGTCTGCAAAAGACCTGAGACTGGGACAGAGATTTGTCTTCCAACAAGACAATGATCCAAAACATAAAGCAAAAGCTACAATGGAATGGTTCACTAAAAAACATATCGAGTTGTTGGAATGGCCAAGTCAAAGTCCAGACCTCAATCCAATTAAGAATCTGTGGAAAGAATTGAAAACTGCTGTTCACAAACACTCTCCATCCAACCTCACTGAGCAAGAGCTGTTTTGCAACTGATACATAACCCAAGCGACTTGCAGCTGTAATGGCAGCATAAGGTGGCGTCACAAAGTATTAACTCAATGGGGCTGAATGATTTTGCACGCCCAATTTTTCATTTATTATTTGTTAAAAAAGTTTAAAATATCCAATAAAGTGTGTTCCACTTCATGATTGTGTCCCACTTGTTGTTAATTCTTCACAAGAAATTACAGTTTCATATCTTTATGTTTGAAGCCTGAAATGTGGCAAAAGGTCACAAAGTTCAAGGGGACCGAATAATTTCGCAAGCTACTGTGAGTGCACCTGTCATGGGTGTCTTTGCTTAATGAAATCAGAATTTTTTCAATTCTTCCCTTCAAATCAGTATGATAGGGATCCCAAAAGAAGACAACAAAAAGAAGTTAACATTAATAATAAAATAATGAAATAAATAATATCGTGTCATTTACAAGGCTTAAAATTATTATATATCTTTAATTTGATATAGTATGCATCCATCTTAGACCGTTTGAACAGAACGTTGAAAAATGCACTTTCATCAAGCTCCGCCTGATTGCCTCTTGGTTGTCAACAACGAGGCTACGTGGATAATTTTTTCGGCGGATTTTGACACTGGCAGGTGGGGGATGAAACAGTGAAGGGTAGTGATGGGACCAGCAACACCGATGCGCGTGCCGAGCTCAGAGAACAACACCTGCACCTTGAGAACAATCACGTGACCAACACATGAACTCATTGAACTGCATCGACACAGCAAAAACGTGCCAAACTGTGTTTATAAGGAAGTGCGTCTGTCAACGCACCGCAACTGCTGAAACGAGCCAAATGACACGGTTGCTTCACTGCCTTGTCAGAGCGTTATTTCTCCCAACGTTTCCATAATGCACACGTTGCAGATATTTTTTTCTATAATTCCATATTTTTTGAACCAATTCAACATTCATTCCCAATGGAGAACACTCCCATTCGTTGTCAATTAGAATTTTATCTATGTCATTCCCAATGGGAGACGGTCACATTCGTTCTCAATTGGAATGTTATCTGTTTTAAATCAACCGGCTGCTTGGTACGGTGGTTAATGTACCGGGCCAACATGAAAAGGGTCTGCGGTTTGACCCATAACAGCATTCGCACTCCCATCACTTCTCAGATGAACAATTGTTTTTCTATTTTAACACTTCCGATTTCATATTATTCTACATATTCACGCGAGGACTTCAAATATTTTTTCTTATTCCAAATATTTATCCTTTCCACACAAATCCTCATTTTCTATTAAAAAAGTACCATTGAATTACATCGGGCGAATTGACGCTTAACTATAAATATTTATTTAAAAACAGTATATTAAGTTTAACATAAGCTTATTCATTATTTTTGATACTTTATAACTATCTGTCATAATTCCTGATTTATTAGGTCGAGTGACGCCCTAGGTATTAACTAGGTAAGTTCAGTTTACCAAGTGGGTTGCCTGCAGGTATTTTTAACCTCCAGCAGGTATCAGTATTTGATGACACAATATCGACACAGTATCAATACAATGTGTCAGTGTGCTAAAACGCTCCATAACGCTTCATCAACCCTCATCAAAAAATGCATTTGGGAAATACAAGTACCCTACATATAGCAACACCAGATCGCAATCATGACACTTTCACTGTGTTTTTCACAGAAACGTTCACATTATTTATTGACTGGATACATACAGTTATGTTAAACTTGGATTAATATAGAAACAATACAATACAGTGTGAAAGGCAAGCATAAATAATATTGTTTATAGAATGGGTGAAATGCAATTAAGTTACACGGTGCCAACAGTTTGCCCATGTATGAATAGTCTTCAACGAGGCCTCATTAATCGATCACTATGTTATGGTTTATTCTACGTTAGAATCTACTGGGTGAATGTTGAGGACGCCGTTTCACCGTTTCGCCAGCTGTTAGCTACACTAGCACCATAACTAGTTTTGCTAATCCCAAACCAACCCCATGCTAGCTTGGAAAACAGTCTACCTGCAGTGTTGACGTTGTCATTGCATCTCACGCTTTCCTCCGTCCAGACGTCTTTCTTCAGTAGTTTTGAATGTGGCTGTGTGACAAAACGCACAAGTACCTTAACTGTGCGATGTTTTCGACAGATACATTGATATTAGCATGATTAAATTGGCGACTCAGTTAGCAAAGGAGACAGCGCCACCCCATGACCGAAATACAAAATATAGGACTACATCCGGGGTCTTATTTCATGCATCCTAAACGCAACTTTCCCCAGCTCTTGCTCCTCGAAAGGTTGAGCGCGACTCGGAAGTTTATTCCGCGCCGCTAAATTAAGGAGCGTTTCGGTTTTCTGAATACGCATCCAGCTACGAAGATGGATGTGGCGTAGTGGAGGCCCTCCACTACACTGTTGCTCCATCCTCGTAAACTCTCCTTAATTTAACGGCGCGGAATAAACTATACCCTCCACTGAAGGGTATACGGGGGTACACGGCGTAGGCCTATACCCACTTTAGAGTAAGCATTGCGTATACCCACTTTTAACCCCCCCACAGCACCTATTTTATGAATGCGTAATTGTTAAAATAATATGGAAATCTCTCCACGACTTCCAGTTAGAGTAACATCATGGTCATTCAGAATTATTCAAATAGGCGTTAATCCTCAAATAGAAGGAAACAGTTTTTTGTTAATTATATTATTGTTATTATTACGATTTTTTTTCATACACAAGTGTCGGTATGCCAAATTAAAAATTCTGCCGAATTCTGTTTACATTTAGCGGAACTTCACCTGTCCTATACCCATCGTTTTTATTTCCGTTTTTGTCTTTTAACTGGTTTACGATTCACTTTGTGATGCTATTATTCTTGTGTTGTTATTCTTCTGTTTGTTCTTGAAACATACGTATGTCGTGATTTACACCAGAATTGGAAGCTGTTATCTTACGGTTTTTATTCTGTAAGGAGGTGTGAATACACTATAATGTGAGACTGTTAGAATCATTGTAAATATAGAGGGACTTTTTGAAATGAGTCTGTCATTGTTATATTTGCTTTGTGTATATATTTTTTTTAAAAATCTGTCAACCTCTCCCATCTCGGTTTCATGGGCGAGCCCTAACACCTGATTGGTTACATTCGATTGCAATTGGTAGGAGGTGCTATGGGACTGTAACGGAAGAGTGAGAGCGAAATAATTAAAATATAAATCATTAACGTAACAATTGTGAGCCATTGCAACTTAACACGTGAAATTAATTAATGAGAAATTTAATTTATTATTAACACTTTAATTTAATTTTATTGAACGGTACATTTACTGAAAGAATTTTGGCACTTTCGGTTCTCCATAATTCTCCTTCCTCTGAAAATACTGGTGGAGGGCGCTCGCTAGCATAAACCCCGAGGTGCGAGATCATAGGAACGTGCAGTCAAAGACAAAAGGGATGAGTCAAATTTCTTTCCTCTGGAAATTCTGGTCGTAGGCGCTAGCATATAAACCAAGGAGCTATTTATTCTCGACTAGCATATTAGTTTTAATCACCCATTTAGTCATTGTATTACTGCTGCTAAGCTAAGTATGGCTTGTTATGAAGTTTACACTCATCCTGCTTTGATTCGGTACAAAGCCGGTGTTTGCACGAGCGCCACTGTGTTTCTCGTTGTGGTTGTGTGTCTCACTTACATCTCGCCGCTGCTGGTAGCCTACAAGAGCTCAGGTAAAGCCAAGTTATGTCAATACAATTTCTGCGGTCAGGCCAGTCTTTACGTTTAAAGAAGTCACGCCAGCCCGCTACATAGATTGTTAATACGGTGCATTACGGTAACGCGCCACAAACGAGCGCGGTCCACAGCCTTCAAATTAAAAATGCAGCAGTGACTGCACCTGATTTAAAAATATCCCGCAACAAGACCATTTCTAGGGAAGACTGAACCCCTCCAGATCTCCAGCACAAGTACTTTAACAAAAATCGGGCGTTTCAGTTCAAAATTAAATTACACTTGTGTTATCCGTTACCGTTCACCCGGTGGCCGTAGACACAGGATACGGGGGAAACTTAATTTCCAGGGCCGGGCCCAGGGCCGTCCTGCGAGGGCTATTTACCCGGACGGGCCGGGTAAATTTCCGGGTAATTTCCAGGGCCGACGGATCCGAAGCGGTGCTCGCAATCGGCACAAACGGCAGCGGGAAGGAAGCGTCGGTTTAACCGTCACTTTTAGTTTTGTTAATACAACAATAAACAGCATAGCACTAAAACAGACTTTTTGCGTGTCAACGCGTTTTTCTCAGACAGGAACTCTCTGCGCATGCCCCCTTTTTTACTCCACAGTCTCCTTTCTCTGTCTCTCTCTCTCGCGCGCGCGCTCTCTCTACGCAACACTTTAATTCTGCAATTTAAATTATTACACTAAAGTCACAAAAAAATGAAAATTAGAAATTGATTATACACCAACCAGATCAGTTCCTAGGAAGACGAGAGACCTCCAGGTTTACAGCACATGTGCTTTAGCACAAATTTGGTGTTGCATTTCAAAATCAAATTCCTTTGGCAATGTTGACCCCTAATTCAGATTATGTGATTTTTTTTTTTAATCTGAAAAACAAAAAAATAATTTTCTATCCCACAGCTATACCAGTTCTAGATAAGACTAGATTACCACAGATTATTCAGATCTGGTGTTACATGTCAAAATAAAACTAAATTATGCAACTTCTAGGCATCACACACAATTGTGAATCTTTAATCAAGCGACCAAATAAATTTCAGAGGCAACCAGGTATCCAGCACAAGTAATGAAAGACTGAACTCCCCTCGTATCCAGCACAAGTATTAAACTTTAAATTATGTAACTTTGATCAGTAACTCAGATTTTTTAAAAAAGTAATAATTAAAATATACAGTGAACCCTCATCTACTGCAGTAGATACAATTCCAATGCTCTTTGATCTGAGCTGCTTTGTGGATGAGGTGCTCCAGCGCAGCCTAGCAATCTTTCTCTCTCCAACAAGTTCACTACTGTACAGTGTATAAAATTTAATAATTTAAGATTTAAGTAAATATGTGTTCTGCAGTAATATTTGTCTCTTTTTTTTTTTTAATGTGAAAAGTGGGGGCACTACTTTGCGGATTTTAAAGCATTGCACACCAAACGGGAACGAGGCGAAAAAGCGGAGAGTTTTGTATTGTAGTCAATGGAGTTCGCGTGACTGGGCGCGAATGCACGTCGGGCGACGCGATGGATGCGAATGGAGCGACGCGAATGGCTGCACGCGGTCACGAGAAGCGAAATTCCGCGTGAAGTAATTTTTTTTTTTTTTTACTTTTTCCGCGTTTCGGGTTGCGACAGCCCATCAACTTCCGGAACATTCAACGGCTCATGCAGGGGGCAGGAATGAATCATGGCGGCCGCTTTGTGGTCACCGGGAGTGATCCAACATGGCCAGCTGAGCTTTCAATACAAAACAGAGCCAAGCAAGAGCACTCACCTGGCTTGTAGAAAGGCGGAAGCGCGAGAACTTGGGACAACTGGTATGTGCAGCATTTGCTTCACTTAACAGCTGTTGAACTGTAGTTACTGTGCTAAGCTAACAATAGCGCAGCATTGTCAGCACAATATTTAGTGCCACTTGATTGCGACATTGAAACTTTTATTTTTGGCAGGCGAGTATTGCCGCAAAGAGTAAAGGTGCTGTCAGTGAAAATATTGTCTCTGTCACATCCCAGAAAAGTGAAAGTTCTCAGCAATGCTCTTCTTTCCGGATCTACCGTAAAGTGCACAGCAAGCTCGCTCCACTCCCCTCCCCTCCCCTTTACTCGCGCGACAAAAAAGTGGACAAAACATACAACAGCATCAGAAAGCCACGCAAATGAGCGTAGCGATTCGGCGAATGATTCGGCGTTCGGTGTGTACGTAGCATAACAGTTCCTACGTTTGTGATGTGGTTTTTATAGCAGCCAGCCCCCCCGCCGGTCCGCAATATAAATCTGAGGCGTAGTGAGAAGGATGATGTGGTTTTTACAGCAGGGAGCTATTGCAAAAGTTTAATCCGTAATGAAAAAACAAATCCTTGAAGTTGTGAATCTGCGTAATGGAAAAAGAATCCATGATGTGGTGAATCCGTGTAATGGAAAAAAAAATATGTGGTGGCGAATCCGCGATAGTGTAACCGCGAAGGAGCGAGGGTTCACTGAACACCATTTTCTTTCCCCAAACCATAGCAGTTCTATGAAAGACTTTAGCCCAGTACAAACACCTTCATCCAGATCAAGTGTTGCATGACAAAATAAAAGGCCTCAGAATTCTGCAACTTTTATCTTTATAGTTGATTAAAGAATATATCCATCCATTATCTGCCACTTCATCCAAGCTCAGGGGCAGCAGCTTCAGGAGGGAAACCCTCTCCCCGACCAATTTGTCTAGCTCCTCCAGGAGAATAGCCAGGTTTTCCAAGGCCTGCCGAGAGACATCGGTGTCCTGGGTCGTCCCCAGGTACTCCACTTGGGGCAGGACTGAGATTGAGAAGGCTGAGGAGTATGATCCCTCTGTAGTTGGAGCACAGCGGCCCACTTTCTTTAAAAAGGGGGAGCACCACACCAGTCTGCCAATCCAGAGGTACTGTCCCCAATGTGGATGTGATTTTGTAGAGGCGTGCCAACCAGGACAACACCACAACATCCAGAGCCTTTAGGAACTCTGGGCAGAGCTTATTCAAGCAATTACGAAGACTAGAGAGTGTGACATTCTTTCAAAGGCCATTTACAGAAACGGTTTCATAAAACTGAACATTTGAGCATACGTATGTAACCCTATCTTTATCTTTACGAGTGGAGGCTGGCCTAACTGCTGTATCAAACCGATCTGTTCCGGTTTGTGTTCAATTGAAAATACAAATACTTGTGGGTTTTGTCATACTCTAGGTTTCTGGATTAAAAGGAACACCTATGAAGAGCAAGCAGTCGTTAGGTTTCAATATGAGACACTGCTTGTGACTGCAACCAGTACAAATGGTGATTATGTAGCATGGAGCACCTTTCCGCATCTGAACACCATGCTTAGAAAGAAGCTGAGAATACCTGCCATTTCTGTAGGATATGATTTTCAATACCCTCTGAGTCATTCTATGTCAATTCACACAAATGCCCAGAACCTTACCAATGACACATCATGAATTTGCCTGATTTGTCTTCTATTAGTGTGTGTGTGTGTGTGTGTGTGTGTGTGTGTGTGTGTGTGTGTGTAAAATTTAAAAAAAAATCCAATTCCGGGTAGCACGCTAGTGAGGATGCGAGGATAAGCGGCTGTAGAAAATGGATTGATTACATTTTGGAAGCCCATATCTTGCAAATGTTTAGTGTTAATGTGCATTAAAACTGGTTCATCATCATGTTTGGAAAATAATTTATATTTAGTTTTAATGTTTTTAGTGAGCAATGCTCCAAATGTAACCCTACTTCAGGGAACTAGTTCACTGTGGGCACGTGATCATGTGAATGTGCTTTTTACCTCGAAAACAGTCCCCTTCATCAACATTTTGAGCCAATATAAACTTTAATTGTCCCAACGCCTTCAATATAAACTAAGCTTTTGCTTATGGTATTGTTTTTGGATATGTTCTAAGAAATCTTTATGTTCTGAATTCAGGTCAACTGTTGTTTTAACTGCCTATCCACGTTTCGCATATTAAAAAACATACCTCCATCATTAAATTACTCAACTGAAACATTAAACCTGTACAGAATTTAATGCAATTCAAACAAATAACTACAAAAAATCATACTAAATTAAAAATAATTTATACAAACCTATAATAAATACATTTAGCCAGATATAAGAATACTTGAAAGATAAAATTTCATATTGTTTTTGTTTGAAATCACAAGGCCCTAATAGAATTAAAAAAAAAAAAAAAGAAAATTGGTGTCATTGAGAAGGGTATGTGACTTGACCTGGAATGATCCCTCTGCAAATGTACAATAGTCCACATTTTTTAAATTGGTGTTTTTTTTATTTCTCATCAATACAATCTTCAGGTGAGGGAAGAGGACATAAACCAGGATGGGAAGTTGGACCATCTGATTTTTCAACTGCAGTTACCCCTGAATGATGAGGAAAATGTCTACAGTGTCCAGCTGCTATTGACATTTAGCTACCAGCTCTTTGTATGTATTATTCTACAACAAACAGTGAACTGCAACAGTGAAAAGACATCATCTGTGCTGTGTACAACTGCTCAACTCAATTTAAGCCGAGAAAACACTGGGACTGAGAATATGTCTCTTGTAATCATTAAATCGACACAGTTTTATTATAGCTACAGTGCAACCATTGATGCTGGCACTACACGTGCCTTTGTACAAAACTTGTATCTTACATATTTACCACCTTTCTAAAAGCTCCTCTAAAGACACGATGATGCAAATTAGTCTTACTGTATATATGTTCATTAGACAAAGTCAACAGTGGTGATGCAGAGCATTATTAAATTGACACAGTTTTATTATAGCTATATTGCAACCATTGATGCTGTCATTACATGTGCCTTTCTACATAACAGGTATCTCACATATTTACCACCTTTCTAATAGCTCCTCTAAAGACACGATGATGCAAATTAGTCTTTTTGTATATGTGTTCATTAGACAAAGTCAACAGTGGTGATGCAGAGCCTTGCCTACGTGCAACATTCGTCCTCTGTTCCTGGAGCAAAGCTTTTCATCAGTGGTGACCTGAGGCTGCAGCAGCGAACACCCCTGCCTCACCGTGGCTTGTTCAACATTTACAATGTAAGAGTACTCCATGACTTTCTCATAAAGATCTCCACGTTTTCTGTACTTTAATAAGGCACATGGTCGATGACTGTTTCATTTATAAAATCTACCTGACACATAATTTGCTTTGATTGACTTGCAGCTATTGATTAATAATATTTGATAAATCTGTCACAGATTTTGTAAAATAATCAATCAGCCAGATAACCAGAAATAATTTCTGGTTCTTTATTCAAAGTCAGGACCATTCCAAATTGGTAGTGCAGAAAACTAATTATGACACAGTTTCTGTCTTCAGCTGCAGCTTGTTGGCAAAATTGCTCATCAATGTTTTTCGAAGTTAAGGAAAGTATTTTGCTTAATCATCGATTAATTCATGATATAAGAATTATTTATTGCACCTCTACCATTTTTTAAATTTAAACAATGGATTGTGTTTCAAAATATCATGTAAATTGTGTTTTGCTCTGAATGTCCTAATCGATGCAAATGACAGTCATTCGAATTTTTATGTCATCAAACCTTTGCTTTGGCAGTGGTTCTTTAATGGTGGCAATTCAAGTGAAGGTGCTCTGCTTGGATTTGTTTGGCAGTTATCAGAAAAGTCAGGGCTACTTTGTTAAAGATTTGTAGGCGATTCCACTGAGTTGGAATGGGACGAGATGGAATATCCCAGGAGACGAGAGGACGAGAGAGACCACAAGAATGAGACAAAACAATTTTTTCGGTAAAATTTGGAATAAAAAATCATGACAAGTAGAACTTTTTCATTTTACAAAATGTTTTATTTTACTGAGCAGACTGGAACAAAATTAACATTCTAACATTCAAATGTAAAGTTTAAAGAAGAGTCAGGCTGCAGCTGAAATCTTTCTTAATATTGTCTATGGCTTAATTTTTTGGGGTGGCCGTGTTTACAAATGGTCTTTGTTTAATCTGCAAGTATTTTTCCATCCTTGCAATAATAACACCACAGGTGAATTTAAAGTAATTGGAGCATCCTGTATATATCCTGTCGGGCTGCAGATTCAGTAAATAAACCATTTTGCTTTGACGAGGGGGAAAAAATATTTTGTTCGTTGTGATAGTGACATCGGAACCACAGAATAGACTCACTTAACCCTTGTGGCACTTTGTTAAAAATTATGGAAATTCCTTTGATTTTTTTTTTTTTTTTTTTTGTATGGTACCATAAACTAAAACACAAGGGAGCTGAAATGTCCAGCAGATGTTTAATACATTTGCATTACATTTTCAAAATGCAATGATTCTGACATTTCTATTCCATTGCAGCTGGACATGGGAAATTTTGTGTACAAAAATAATCATTGTCCACATTTTGGACCACATCAAACCATTGTAATTGCAACATTTGAAAAGCATTTTAATAGGATTTGTGTCATTGATTTGATAAATTTTAATTCCTGATGCGTGTTTATTGATGTTTAAATGCTCTGAAAAATAGCCTACGTATCCCAGTAATGCGTACGTGTGCGCATGAGGGGTCCAATCACTGAAGGCCTAAGTGTGAAATGAACGGACCGCCACTGATATATATAATGCCTAGTGGTCTCGGTAAGAAACCCCAAATTTACCACTTTATACAAAGTGGAAGGAGTCTTTTCTTCCTTTCTTTACTATGTGGTTTTCAAAAGGTGTTTGCATCACCAAAGCAGGAAAAAGTGGACCAGCTTTTTCAACCCTACTATCATTCCGACTTCCCTCTGAACAGTGACCTGAGGAAAAAAAAGAGAAAGGAATTTGACATACCATGTCCAGACAGCAGTTATTTGTTTACACAGCCAAACTCATAAACAAAAGCAGCCACCAATGTGTCGTTTCGATTGAATTCACTTAGTTGTTAAGAAGAAAGAGTCTTTACATGTTAGAGAGTTGGTCGATGGGGCATTCATTGAAGCAGCTGACTTCTTCTACTAAGACTCCACTTATCAAGAAGTACTGCGACTAATCCTGCAACATGTAAAAGCCCTTTAAAGCCTAAACTATCCAAGTGAATTGTAGTCCAAGAAACAATCATCAGCAAGGGCAAATAGACTTATCTGGTTTACATTTCTCATGGAAGGAAGATTTGATAGATCGCGTGTAATGGGATTCAAGGATGCAACAATTTTCAAATATAATGTTTCATTTCGTCAATTCAAAACTTGATTTTCAAGTTTTGCAACTATCCTCAAATTTCGATTCGAAAAATTAATGTCTGAAACATATTTCCACAAAAAGTGGGAAATGTGCAGCAAAAGACAGGAAAGATGGAGAATGCTCAGAAAACACCTGTTTGTAATAATAATTTGAATAATTCTACTCTGATTTTGTTATTCATTTGTCTTTTTATTCAAGGTGTCTGTGATTGACGGATCTAGTCCTTTTGCAAGTGATTATGATCTCGACAACATAGTGAGGCTCTACCTGGAACGAAACTGTAAGGTTTAAAAAGCTCAAATTTTTGCTTCATACACCTTCTGTTGAATGCAAAATATGTAATATGACAGTTGTCAAATGCTGACAAAATTCTGAATTGTTTGAAGTACTGTTCCCAAGATAAAAACATTGATTTTGGCTCTATATACAACTACATTTCATGACACATCATTTTGCGTTCTGCGCCAGCGCGATGGTCCATGCATTGCTGATGATAAATTGCTGCACACATGAGCATTTATAATCCAAACGACTCTGCATGGCGCAAAAAAAAAAAAAAAAAAAAAAACAGCTCCTGAGTTAGATGGAAATACAACACTGCTATTTACCCAAAGTATAGTTTTTTTCGTTCTATTCATTCATTGGGCTTGGCAAAGTTTAAAATGCAGTGGCGGACTGTGATTTTCACACATACACCTTCTGTGATGTCAGACTCTTGATTAAATACCATGCGCTCACGTATGCATTACTGGGCTACACACTATTTTCTCGGAGCTTTTAAACGTCAATAAACCCGCAACAGCCATTAAAACTTGTCATTCATTATATATGATGCTGTCAGAACTTATAAAAAAAAAAAAATCATAATAATTTAAAATAAATATCCATGAAATTTTATGAAGTCCAGATTACAAATCACAGTATAAGAAGAACATTTTATTTCTTTACTTTTGACTGAATATGACTGAAATAAAATAACACAAACATATTAAAAACGAAACATTAAAAAAAGAGAAGGCTTGCACTCCAAAACAAACGGCAGTCACAATCGATCAGTCTTTTCAATATATCGCCATTTTTCTTGACCTCTTCATGCTCAAGCTTTCTCCTTGCACTGAGATCTACAGTGTATCCACTCGGGTGTTCCCAAATGTATTTTAAAAGAATCGTAGTGCATTGAGGAGCTCCCTCTACCTTTGAACTGAGATGTACGGTACTGCATATCCACTCGGGTGTCCCAAGAAGTTTTTTAAAGCACCGTAGCGTGTGTGTCCATCTGTCCAGATGGTGTCTCGTTGCTGTCTTGGTTAAACAATTAAAGTTTGCAAATCCATTTGCCAGGGTTAGCTCACACCCCTGGTAGCCCAGTCAGAAATATGGCCAAGTCGGGACAGGTTAGCTAAATGCTACGCTACGCCTCTAGCCAAAGCCAACACTTCAAAGCTTGCTTGTTTTGCGTTGTTTTGCTGCAGTGAGCATCCAGTCACCTTGGCTAAAAACTCCAACTTAAAACTACAACACTAGTAGGACCGTAACCAAATGGACATCATATGAAACTAAACAATATAAATGGAGAATATATGGAAAATAATTTTATAAATAAAAAAAATATATTTATTTAGTAAAAATGAATTTGAAATGAAATTGACTTTCATTATAGTTAATATAATTATTAGAGTTTATTATGATCATGTTGTCAGTCCACCAATGCGAGAGTGTATATGCCAACATTTCAATTACCATATTTTCCGCACTATAAGGCACACCGGATTATAAGGTACCCAATCAATGAATAGCCGAGTTTCTAAAAAAATGTCATATATAAGGCGCACCGGATTATAAGGTGCACATAGAGTTAAAACCATAGTACTGGCTGAGGTTGCATTATGCATCCAGTAGATAGAGTTGCGTTATGCAGCCACTAGATGGTGCTTCACTAAAGGGAATGTATTAAAAACAAATCAGTAAAGTCATCAAACTTTATTAATAGAATATAAACTTTATTCATACAATATAAGCGTTGTATGGATTTTATACTAAGAAACATTTGTGATTTTAAAAAAATCAGACAAAAAAAAAGAATGTGTTATTGGTAATTGCTATTTAACTACTAAACAGGAGCCGCAGAGTGCAGAACAGATCCAGATCAAGCCATGTACTCGTGAACACGCGGCGCCACAATCCTTTTGATTTTTCCCCTCGGCATGCATTATATATTTTTGACCAGCTATTTAGATATAGAGCACAAAGAAGATATGAATAAATGAAAGCCAGGGAAATTTAAACAACAAACATACAATGGTATGAGTGAGGAGCCAAGCACAGGTGAATGTGTGGCGCCGCTGTCTTTTTAATTTTTTCCTTGGCATGCGTTATATATTTTTGACCAGCTATTTAGATATGGAGCACAAAGACGTTATGAATAAACGAATTTCAGGGAAATTTGAACGACAAACGTGGTATGGGTGTGGGGCCACCGTCTTTTTAATTTTATCCTCGATATGCATGATAAAACAATATGGACCACAAAAAAGTTATGAATAAACGAACGTAAGGGAAATTTAAATGACAAACATGCAACGGTATGAGTGAGGAGCCAAGCGCAGGCGAATGCGTGGCGCCACCATCTTTTTAGTTTTTTCCTCGGCATGCATTATATATTTTCAACCCACTATTTTCTTATGGAGGACAAAGAAGTCAGGGAAATTTAAACGAGAAACATGCAACGATATGAGTGAGGAGCCAAGCGCAGGTGAAGGCGTGGCGCAGCCGTCTTTTTAATTTTTTCCTTGGCATGCATTATATATTTTTGACCAGCTATTTAGGTATGGAGCACAAAGAAGTTATGAATAAACAAATGTCAGGGAAATTTAAAGGACAAACATGCAACGGTGTGAGTGTGGCACTGCCGTCTTTTTAATGTTTTCCTTGGCGTGCATTATATATTTTTGACACGCTACTTCGATATAGAGCATAAAGAAGTCAGGGAAATTTAAACGAGAAACATGCAACGATATGAGTGAGGAGCCAAGCGCAGGTGAAGGCGTGGCGTCGCCTATTTTATTTGTTCCTCAGCATGCATTATATATTTTTGAGCCGCTATTTCGATATGGAGCACAAAGAAGTTACGAATAAATGAAAGTCAGCTTTTTTTTTAAGAAAAAAAAATCAGGCTTTTGGGTGCACCTTATACTGCGGAAAATACTGTATATTTGTTCATCCAGTTCGACGCAGTACATGGGAACATAAATAACAATTTTTTTCACTAGAAGGTGGTGATATATGTTTCATGGAATATTATCATGTACAGTAGATGTCTTCAGGCTGTTACTCATACCTGTGAAGTTTGGGATGTTTTGCGTGTAGCTCAGTTATTGTTTCTTCTTATCATAGGAATTGTAAATTGCAACATTTGATGATGCCTCGGCCACATCATTGGGGGGGGGGGGGGGGGGGGGTGCTGGTTGCATTTTCTCTTTCCTTGGTAGGGCTTGGCAAAATATAATTGCGAAGCAATGGTGTAGGACCAGGGCGCAAAAGTATGACCCCTGTAAGTGGCCAAAAATGGACATTCAAAAATTCATAGCTCATATTCTGTAAATCTGGGGTGTCCACAAACTTTTTGCAAAGGGGGCCAGATTTGATGTGTTAAAAATGTACCTTGGCAGCGTTCTTTACATATAACAGCAATTAATTTAAATACATTTCAGTGAGCCGTTCTGTGTTTAAAATTTGCTTTTTTAAATTTTAGTTTCAGCTATCTCAAGCATGTGTTATGGTTACTTTGAAACGTATATCAAAATTGAATTGACATTAAATATTAAAATAATAAATATTGAAATTGAATATTAACTTAACTTTAACTTTTTTGTAACAGTTGAACAGAAGTAATTATACTCTTGGGTGCAAATTACATTTGAAACCATGGAAGTTTAATATTTATAAAATTTTTAAACAATAACAGAGAAATGAACAAGTCATAGTAATATCAACAATAGTAATATCAACAGGGCTAATTTAAAATATAAAATTAGTAATTATAAATGTTGATTGGATTTTTAAATGGTTATTATTCTGGAGTGAAATCTTAGTCTAGAGTCTGAGTCTTGTTTGCACACAGACATTGCTCTGTGGGAATCTGGCCATGATTTCTTGCAGCGCTGAAAAGTGTGCAGTGATGGGCTACGTCGATGACAGGTGTCTTTGAAGCAGTTGCAGCTTGATTCCAAAGGCTTTGACACGTGAATATAGTTGGCTTATGACTGCAATCGGTCCTTGGAGACTGGTGTTGAGGACATCAAGATGCTTTGTAATGTCAACTAGAAACCCCAACTCAGCCATTCACTTAGGGTCACTTAGTTCTCCCATAAGTTGTCCTTTTCAGCCACAAACTCACAGATTTCTTGCCTAAGTGAGTAGAAGCGTGACAGTGCAGAATCTCGACTGAGCCATCTCACGTCATTGTAATAGACAACATCTCCATATTCCGCATGAATCTCGCTGAGCCACAGTGTTACGTGCCAGGCAGTCTTTGGCAAACTCTTGCTGCTTCTCAGGACATATATTCTTTACCATTGTCATCACACAGTCTTTGATAAATTCACCCTCGGTGAAAGGTTTGCAATGCTTTGCGATCAGCGCTGCGACCTCGTAACTAGCCTTTGTAGCATTCTCATTTGACTCTCGAGCTCTTGTAAAATATTGCTGCTGTGAAATTAAACTAGCTTCAAGATGTTTCGGTTTCTCGCTGCGTTCATTACCTGTGATCTTGCCACATACGTCAGCGTGTTTTGTTTGGTAATGTCGCTTCACATTGAACTCTTTAAAAACATCCACTGTCTCTTTACAAATGAGGCACACACAGTTGTTACATATTTCAGTGAAGAAATAGTCCAATTTCCACTCATCCTTGAACCATCGGCCCTCGCAGTCAGCGTTCCTGCTTTTGTTGATTGTCGCCATTTAGAAAATTAGGAGCTCATACAGCCAATTACTCATATACTAATTTGCTGTTCCTAATTGAGCCTACAGATGGCAGCACTTTGCACACGCAGGTAACAGCGCTGCTGCCGAATGTATTCTCCATGCGGGCCAGACATGAGTGATTTTATGACGGTGGCTGCGGGCCGGATGGAAATTGACCACGGGCTGCGTTTGGCCCCAGGGCCGGACATTGGACATGTCTGCTGTAAAATCCTTGCATATGGCTGCATACTTCTTTTTGTAGGTCTTGTTGTGTCTACTGATCTTCGTAGAACTAGGTTAAATGCACAACTGAGGCTGCTTTTAAAAACCTGTAGGGGGTGCTACTTAGTATTTTGCAAAACTTGTGCAAATAATTTAATAAGACAATGATGACTTTTCCAGGCCTCTTGTGTGTGCAATTTCACGAGTTTTCATGCATGAAAAGACTCTCAAACCTAGCAATGGTTTTTGGCAAACAACGTTACAAAAACTCTCAAAATCCGTGTTTTGATGTGATTATGGCCTTAAACATCCATCCATCCATTTCTGTAGCCATTTATCCGCACTAGAGTCACTGGCTTACTGGAGTGGTGCCTCCACTCCAATAAACGGGTTAACACACTTGGAGCAAAACATCAAAGGAAAAATAGAGCTGCAAGCAGCTCTAATAGGCCCTTGCAGACATGAGCACAGCGGAGTATGATCAGTTCGAGGTATGAACATATTTGGATATGAATGTGTTTGTCCATATGCAGGTGAACAGGAGAAGTCAATGTTTTAGAAAAGGTCAAATTTTCATTAGCGTTTGTAGAACTGGCTCAACTAAGTAAAAATAAGTTCATATTTGTTGTTAGGATATAACTGTCAACAATGATGCTGGTTCTGTACAACATAGTTTTTGTCACTGTGGGCGAAGGAAACATTGACTTCATATTTTGAAAGTCCGCCTCCATCATATGTTTCATGGGATCGTGACTATTTTTGGACCGGTTGGGCCTCTAAGCCTAATGGTCTACGCCATTTTGAAAGTTGATGGGGTCAACAGTATAATAGAAGGCGGCAGCAATGGAAGACTTACAAATGGACATAATTGCATCAAAATTGCAAATTCAAAAATTTGTAACCCTTTTCTGTAGATCCTAGGGTATGGTTGTCTTTGATTGTTTTTTAGGTCTTAGTGTCCTGCATATGTGTACGAATTTTGGTAGCTTTAAGTCGAACCAACTGGAATTGGCTGCAATCCTTCGACTATAATGACATTTTTTGCTCCCACTAGGTGGCGCTCGCAGTACGACAAAAAACTGGTTAGTAGGTTTGTTTTACATTTGACACCCATCAACTATATAAAATTTAGAAAAGATAAGACCATCTGGGTCTAATTACAGAAAACTTTTGGTATGGCAAGACATCGAACTTTAAGGCGACGTAATGGCCACGCCCATTGGCGAAAAATTGTAAAATTGGAGAACCTTCATTTTCCATGCCTCAACGCTATTCTGGCCAATTTTCAGTTAATTTGCTCAAACAGGAATAGCACAGTGCAAAAATGGAGTTATTAAGGTTTTTGTCACTGTCGGCAAGGAAAATGGAAACATGTATTTTGGAGCCCTGCCCCTAACATATATGTTAGCCGAGCTTCACAAAATTTTGCCCAGGTGTGCCCCTGTGTCAGATAATGGAGCACGCCAAATGTGAAGTTGATCAGGTCAAGGGTTTTGGTCCTGAAAAATGTACAAAACATTCAACAGTTGTTAACTCCGGTTCTGTACATCCTAACATATGGCACTCTATAATGTTTTTGTAGGTCTTGAGGTCCTACATATGTGTAAAAGATTTCATAGCTCAAGGGCAAACGGGTCAGAACTGGCAGCAGTTTTAGGATCATCTGGGTTCAATTACACTTACACAACTTTTGCTGATTTGGGAAAACTCCGCGCTATAGTTATTTTGAAAATTAACTATGCAGATATTTTAAAGCTGTGACTAGTAAATATTCTGTAAAGTTTCAGATTTTTTGAAGCTTGCACATTGGGGTTATTAATGTTTTTGTTGCTCATGGCAAAGGAAATTTGACTTTAAAACACGTATTTTGAAGCCACACCCCCATCATATATGTGAGCTGATCTTCACAAAATTTTGCCCAGGTGTGCCCCTATGTCAGATAATGGAGCATGCCAAATGTGAAGTTGATCAGGTCAAGAGTTTCGGTACCTAACAATTTACAAAAACGGGCCAAATGACACATTCAACAGTTGATAGCGCTGATTCTGCACATCGTAGCATATTGCGTGCTATGATGTTTTTGTAGTTATTGAGGTCCTACATATGCCTACAAACATTTCGTAGCTCTTGGGCAAACGGGTCGGAACTGGCTGCAATTTTAGAATCATCTGGGTTCAATTATAGCAATTTTTTACTGATTTGGGGAAACATCCAACTTTAAGGTGGCGTACAGACCACCCCCTTTATCATAGCATCATAAAATTTAGCAACCTTAATTTTCGATGTCTTGATGCTCTTCGGACAAATTTCCAGTTCATAGGGGCTTAGCACAATACATGAAAGTGTAAAAAAAGACATTTTTGTCTGTAACTAGATGGCGTACATAATTTGAAAATTAACCATGCAGAAATTTTAAAGTTAAGTCTAGTAACATTTCTGTAAAGTTTCAGATTTTTTGACGCTTGCACATTGGAGTTGTTAGGGTTTTTTTTGCTCATGGTGAAGGAAATTTGACTTTGAAACACATACTTTATTTTGAAGCCTCGCCCCCATCGTATATATTAGCTGATCTTCACAAAATTTTGCCCAGGTGTGCCCCTATGTCAGATATTGGAGAACGCCAAATGTGAAGTTGATCGGGTCAAGGTTCTCGGTACTGAAAAATGTACAAAATCGGGCCAAATGCTACATTCAACAATTGATAACTCTGGTGCTGTACATCAAACACATGGTGCTCTATAATGTTTTTGTAGGTCTTGAGGTCCTACAAATGCGTGAAAAGTTTTGTACCACGCCCAATATCGAAACTTCGTAAAATTTGGTCGTATAAAATCGAAACTTCGTAAAATTTGGTTGTATAAAGTCAGCAGGGCTGTCTAGAGGCTTGTCAGACAATTTCAGCGATATTACTTTAAAGGTTTCAGTCAACACATAAAAACGTTTTAGAAAATGCTATATTTTTGGCTGCCACTAGGTGGCGCTCGCACTACGACAAAAAATACGTAAATAGGTGTATTCCACATTGGAAACCCATCAAATATATGAAGTTTAGAAAAGATAAGACCATCTGGGACCAAACACAGCAACTTTGTTCGTTTTGGCGAGACATCAGACTGACATTTTTGTTTGCCACTAGATGGCCTTATAAGCAATTGAATATCTTTTTAAACACTTGTGTTAAGGGCTTGAGTCTCCATGTGTCTCATTTGTTTTACTCAAACAGACTGAGCACAATACATGAAAGTGTAAAAAATGACATTTTAATCAACCACTAGGCGGCGCTAGTAGGTATTTAAAAAAACTTTTTTTAAAGGTGTTAAAGACATAAGTTTTCATGTGTCTATGAAGTTTTAGATTTTTTTAAGCTAGTACATCAAAGTTATTAAGGTTTTTGTCCCTCTTGGCGAAGGAAAAATTGAACACATAATTTGAAGCCACGCCCCTATCATATATGTCAGCGGATCTGCACCAAATTTCGCCCACTTGTGCCCCTATGTGTGAATATGGACCACAGCAAATTTAAAGGCGATTGAGTAAAGCGTTTAGGAGATACAAGGAGCAGTTTGGGACCTGCAAACGTGCAAAAATGGGCCAAAAATGCACATTCAAAAATTCATAACTCTTTTTCTGTACATCTGAGCACATGGCTCGCGCTGACTTTTTTGTAGGTCTGTAGGTCCTACATATGCCTAAAAATTTTCGTAGCTCTAGGTCAAACGGGCCGGGACCAGGTGCACTTTTTCGACCTTAGGTGGCGCTGCAGAGTCATTTTTTTTGCATTGTTTTGGGAAACACAAAAATATCCAATTTTTCACCGGGCCCGACAAATGTGCAAATTTTGGTGACTTTTCGTGCATGTTTAGGCCCTCAAAAATGGAAAAGCGCTGCACAGTAAATAATAATAATAATAACTAGAGCTGCAAGCAGCTATAAAGGGCCCTCGCAGACCTGTGCACGTTGGGGTATGAACAGGTTGGGGTATGAACAAGGAGTATGAACGATGAAATAGTAGTTGTAGATGTTTTCAGTGCAGGACTCTTACCAAATATGTAAAATTTAGACAAGGTGGGACAATGTGGGTGGAGTTACTGCAGCTTTTATTGTTCCAATTTTGTGACTTTCAATGCCATATAGGCCACAGCCACTGTCGAAACATCGTACTGATTTGTGGAGGGCATAAGGCATGGCCACTGGCTTTTCAGAAAACATTTAAGGGATATCACTTCAAGGGGCTCAGCAGAGTACATAAAAACATTAAGGATTTGCTATATTTTTTGCTGCCATTAGGTGGCGCTCGTACTATGATAAAAATAGGCTTGTAGGTGTGTTTCACATTGGACTCCCATCCCATATATGAAGTTTTGCAAACATCAGATCATCTAGGTCCAATTACAGCAACTTTTACCGTTTTGGCGAGACATCAGACTTTGAGTTTGCATAGAGGCCACGCCCTTTAATGAAAAGTCATATAAGTTGAGAACCTTAATGTTCCAATGTGTCATAGCTTTTCTGACCATTTTTGAGTTCATTTAGTCAAACAGGCATTTCAGAGTACATAAAAGTATAAAAAATGAGATTTTTGTCCGCCACTGGGTGGCGCTGTAAATGATTTGAAAGTTTATCACATAGCTGTATTATTGCATTACTTTTAAAGGCCCAGGAAAGTTTCAGATGGTTTGAAGCTGTCATAGCTGAGTTAATAATATTTTTGTCACTCTTGGCGAAGGAAATATTAAACATAATTTGAAGCTCCGCCCCCATCTTTTATGTCAAGAGATCTTCACGATATTTGGGCTATGTGTGCCCCTCAGTTGGATAATGATTCATGCCAAAGTTGAAGGTAATGGGGTGAATCGTTTAAGAGAAAAAGGCACTAGTTTGAGACCAGCTAATGTCTAAGAATGGGACAAAACTGCACATTAAAAAAATTCATAACAATTTTTCTGTACATCTTAGCACATCACTTCTATTGACTTTTTTGTAGGTCTTGCAGTCCTTCATTTGCCTACAAAGTTTCATAGCTGTAGGTCAAACCAAACAGGATTGACTGTAATCTTTCGACTAATGACATTTTTTGCCGCCACTAGGTGGCGCTAGCTTTAAACTGGAATATATTTGTGTCGATATGTTCAGGAGAATATTATCATCCAATGTGTGAAATTGTGAGAAGATCAGATCATCTGGGTCAAATTACAGCAACTTTTACTGGACAGATAAAGCTTCGGAATGAAAATGGTCGTAGAGACCACGCCCATTATCGAAACTTCGTAAAATTTGGTGGAGGTCAGCAGGGCTGTCTAGAGGCTTTGCAGACTTAATATCAGCGATATTACATCAAAGGGCTCAGCTAAACACATAAAAACGTTTAAAAAATGCTATATTTTTGGCTGCCACTAGGTGGCGCTCGCACTATAACAAAAAATACGTTGATAGGTGTATTCCGCATTGGAAACCCATCAAATATATGAAGTTTAGAAAAGATAAGACCATCTGGGACCAAACACAGCAACTTTGTTCGTTTTGGCGAGACATCAGACTGACATTTTTGTTTGCCACTAGATGGCCTTATAAGCAATTGAAGATTTTTTTAAACACTTGTGTTAAGGGCTTAAGTCTTCATGTGTCTGTGAAGTTTCAGATTTTTCTAAGCTTGTAAAGCTGAGTTATAAAGGTTTGTTTCACATGTGGCAAAGTAATCATCAAAGGCATAATATGAAGCCCCGCCCCCAACATATTTGATGGCGGATCATCCCGAAAATTTGAACAATTGTGCCTCACAGTCAGATCAAACATCACAGCAAATTTGAAGTCGATCGGGTCAAGCGTTTGGGAGAAAAAAGGAGCAGTTCGGGACCTGCAAATGAGCAAAAACGGGCCAAAAGTGCACATTCAAAAATTCATAACTCTCTTTCTGTACATCTGAGCATATGGCTCGCGCTGACTTTTTTGTAGGGCTCGGGGTCCTACATAAGACTACAAATTTTTGGAGCTCTAGGTCAAACGGGCCGGGAGTGAGAGGCTATTTTCCACTCATAAGGCCATTTTGGGGCCAATTACAGCCACTTTTTTCGTTTTGGCGAGTCATCTGACTTTGAAGTGGCGTGCAGACCACGCCCATTATCGAAAAGTCATAAAATTTTAAAATCTTAATATTCCATGTCTTAATGATATTCTGACCAATTTTCACTTTTTTTACTCAAACAGACTGAGCACAATACATGAAAGTGTAAAAAATGACATTTTAATCAACCACTAGGCGGCGCTAGTAGGTATTTAAAAAAACTTTTTTTAAAGGTGTTAAAGACATAAGTTTCCATGTGTCTATGAAGTTTTAGATTTTTTTAAGCTAGTACATCAAAGTTATTAAGGTTTTTGTCCCTCTTGGCGAAGGAAAAATTGAACACATAATTTGAAGCCACGCCCCTATCATATATGTCAGCGGATCTGCACCAAATTTTGCCCACTTGTGCCCCTATGTGTGAATATGAACCACAGCAAATTTGAAGGCGATTGAGTAAAGCGTTTAGGAGAAACAAGGAGCAGTTTGGGACCTGCAAACGTGCAAAAATGGGCCAAAAATGCACATTCAAAAATTCATAACTCTTTTTCTGTACATCTGAGCACATGGCTCGCGCTGACTTTTTTGTAGGTCTCTAGGTCCTACATATGCCTAAAAATTTTCGTAGCTCTAGGTCAAACGGGCCGGGACCAGGTGCACTTTTTCGACCTTAGGTGGCGCTGCAGAGCCATTTTTTTTGCATTTTTTTTGGAAAACACAAAAATATCCAATTTTTCACCGGGCCCGACAAATGTGCAAATTTTGGTGACTTTTCGTGCATGTTTAGGCCCTCAAAAATGGAAAAGCGCTGCACAGTAAATAATAATAATAACTAGAGCTGCAAGCAGCTATAAAGGGCCCTCGCAGTCCTGTGCACGTTGGGTATGAACAGGTCGGGGTATGAACAAGGACTATGAACGATGAAAAAGTAGTTGTAGATGACTTCAGTGCAGGACTCTTACCAAATATGTAAAATTTAGACAAGGTGGGAAAATGTGTGTGGAGTTACTGCAGCTTTTATTGTTCCAATTTTGTGACTTTCAATGCCATATAGGCCACACCCACTGTCGAAACATTGTACTCATATGTGGGGGGCATAAGGCATGGCCACTGGCTTTTCAGAAAACATTTTAAGGATATCACTTTAAGGGGCTCAGCAGAGTACATAAAAAATTAAGGATTTGCTATTTTTTTTGCTGCCACTAGGTGGCGCTCGTACTATGATAAAAAATAGGCTTGTAGGTGTGTTTCACATTGGACTCCCATCCCATATATGAAGTTTTGCAAACATCAGATCATCTAGGTCCAATTACAGCAACTTTCACCGTTTTGGGGAGACATTAGACTTTGAGTTTGCATAGAGGCCACGCCCTTTAATGAAAAGTCATAAAAGTTGAGAACCTTAATGTTCCAATGTGTCATAGCTTTTCTGACCATTTTTTAGTTCATTTAGTCAAACAGGCATTTCACAGTACATAAAAGTATAAAAAATGAGATTTTTGTCCGCCACTGGGTGGCGCTGTAAATGATTTGAAAGTTTATCACATAGCTGTATTATTGCATGACTTTTAAAGTCCCAGGAAAGTTTCAGATGGTTTGAAGCTGTCATAGCTGAGTTATTAACATTTTTGTCACTCTTGGCGAAGGAAGTATCAAACATAATTTGAAGCTCTGCCCCCATCTTTTCTGTCAAGAGATCTTCACGATATTTGGACTATGTGTGCCCCTCAGTTGGATAATGATTCATGCCAAAGTTGAAGGTAATGGGGTGAATCGTTTAAGAGAAAAAGGCACTAGTTTGAGACCAGCTAATGTCTAAGAATGGGACAAAACTGCACATTAAAAAAATTCTTAACAATTTTTCTGTACATCCTAGCACATCACTTTTATTGACTTTTTTGTAGGTCTTGCAGTCCTTCATTTGCCTACAAAGTTTCATAGCTGTAGGTCAAACCAAACAGGATTGACTGTAATCTTTCGACTAATGACATTTTTTGCAGCCACTAGGTGGCGCTAGCTTAAAACTGGAATATATTTTTGTCGATATGTTCAGGAGAATATTTTCATCCAATGTGTGAAATTGTGAGAAGATCAGATCATCTGGGTCAAATTAGAGCAACTTTTACTGGACAGATAAAGCTTCGGAATGAAAATGGTCGTAGAGGCCACGCCCATTATCGAAACTTCGTAAAATTTGGTGGAGGTCAGCAGGGCTGTCTAGAGGCTTTTCAGACCTAATTTCAGCGATATTACATCAAAGGGCTCAGCTAAACACATAAAAACGTTTAAAAAATGCTCTATTTTTGGCTGCCACTAGGTGGCGCTCGCACTATAACAAAAAATACGTTGTTAGGTGTATTCCGCATTGGAAACCCATCAAATATATGAAGTTTAGAAAAGATAAGACCATCTGGGACCAAACACAGCAACTTTGTTCGTTTTGGCGAGACATCAGACTGACATTTTTGTTTGCCACTAGATGGCCTTATAAGCAATTGAATATTTTTTTAAACACTTGTGTTAAGGGCTTGAGTCTCCATGTGTCTGTGAAGTTTCAGATTTTTCTAAGCTTGTAAAGCTGAGTAATAAAGGTTTGTTTCACATGTGGCAAAGTAATCATCAAAGGCATAATATAAAGCCCCGCCCCCAACATATTTGATGGCGGATCATCACAAAAATTTGAACAATTGTGCCTGACAGTCAGATAAAACATCACAGCAAATTTGAAGTCGATCGGGTCAAGCGTTTGGGAGAAAAAAGGAGCAGTTCGGGACCTGCAAATGAGCAAAAACGGACCAAAAGTGCACATTCAAAAATTCATAACTCTCTTTCTGTACATCTGAGCATAGGGCTCGCGCTGACTTTTTTGTAGGGCTCGAGGTCCTACATAAGGCTACAAATTTTTGGAGCTCTAGGTCAAACGGGCCGGGAGTGAGAGGCTATTTTCCACTCATAAGGCCATTTTGGGGCCAATTACAGCCACTTTTTTCGTTTTGGCGAGTCATCTGACTTTGAGGTGGCGTGCAGACTACGCCCATTATCGAAAAGTCGTAAAATTTTAAAACCTTAATATTCTATGTCTTAATGATATTTTGACCAATTTTCATTTGTTTTACTCAAACAGACTGAGCACAATACATGAGAGTGTAAAAAATGACATTTTAATCAACCACTAGGCGGCGCTAGTAGGTATTTAAAAAAACTTTTTTTAAAGGTGTTAAAGACATAAGTTTCCATGTGTCTATGAAGTTTTAGATTTTTTTAAGCTAGTACATCAAAGTTATTAAGGTTTTTGTCACTCTTGGCGAAGGAAAAATTGAACACATAATTTGAAGCCACGCCCCTATCATATATGTCAGCGGATCTGCACCAAATTTTGCCCAATTGTGCCCCTATGTGTGAATATGGACCACAGCAAATTTGAAGGCGATTGAGTAAAGCGTTTGGGAGAAACAAGGAGCAGTTTGGGACCTGCAAACGTGCAAAAATGGGCCAAAAATGCACATTCAAAAATTCATAACTCTTTTTCTGTACATCTGAGCACATGGCTCACGCTGACTTTTTTGTAGGTCTCTAGGTCCTACATATGCCTAAAAATTTTCATAGCTCTAGGTCAAACGGGCCGGGACCAGGTGCACTTTTTCGACCTTAGGTGGCGCTGCAGAGCCATTTTTTTTGCATTGTTTTGGGAAACACAAAAATATCCAATTTTTCACCGGGCCCGACAAATGTGCAAATTTTGGTGACTTTTCGTGCATGTTTAGGCCCTCAAAAATGGAAAAGCGCTGCACAGTAAATAATAATAATAATAATAATAATAATAATAATAATAATAATCTGGAGAAAAACAAGAGGGCTCTCGCAGCGGTAGCTGCTCGGGCCCTAATAATAATAACTAGAGCTGCAAGCAGCTATAAAGGGCCCTCGCAGACCTGTGCACGTTGAGGTATGAACAGGTCGGGGTATGAACAAGGACTATGAACGATGAAAAAGTAGTTGTAGATGACTTCAGTGCAGGACTATTACCAAATATGTAAAATTTAGACAAGGTGGGACAATGCGTGTGGAGTTACTGCAGCTTTTATTGTTCCAATTTTGTGACTTTCAATGCCATATAGGCCACACCCACTGTCGAAACATTGTACTGATTTGTGGGGGGCATAAGGCATGGCCACTGGCTTTTCAGAAAACATTTAAGGGATATCACTTCAAGGGGCTCAGCAGAGTACATAAAAACATTAAGGATTTGCTATATATTTTGCTGCCACTAGGTGGCGCTCGTACTATGATAAAAAATAGGCTTGTAGGTGTGTTTCACATTGGACTCCCATCCCATATATGAAGTTTTGCAAACATCAGATCATCTAGGTCCAATTACAGCAACTTTTACCGTTTTGGTGAGAAATCGGACTTTGAGCTGGCATACAGGCCACGCCTTTGATTGAAAAATCATAAAAGTTGAGAACCTTCATTCTCCACTGTGTCATAGCTTTTCTGACCATTTTTTAGTTCATGTAGTCAAACAGACATTGCACAGTACATGAGAGTGTAAAAAATTAGATTTTTGTCCGCCACTAGGTGGCGCTGTAAATGATTTGGATGTTTATCACATAGCTGTATTAGGGCATGACTTTTAAACTCCCTGCAAGTGTTTCACATGATTTGAACCTGAAACAGCTGAGTTATTAAGGTTTTTGTCAGTCTTGGCGAAGAAAATATTCAAAACAATTTGAAGCTCCGCCCACATCTTACAAGTCATGGGATCTTCACAATTTTTGGGAGATTTGTGCCGCTATATCTGCTAATAGTCAATGCCAACGTAGAAGTTAATCGGGTGAACCGTTTAAGAGAAAAAGGCACTAGATTTAGACCGGCTAATGTCTAAGAATGGGGCAAAATTGCACATAAAAAAAAATAATAAAAATTATTCTGTACATCTTAGCACATCACTCCTATTGATTTTTTTGTAGGTCTTACAATCCTACATATGCCTAAAAACTTTTATAGTGTTAGGTCAAACCAAACAGGAATGACTCCAATCTTTCGACTAATGACATTTTTTGCAGCCACTAGGTGGCGCTAGCTTTAAACTGGAATATATGTTTGTCGATGTCTTCAGGAACAGATTTTCATCCAATGTGTGAAATTGTGAGAAGATCAGATCATCTGGGTCAAATTACAGCAGCTTTTACTGGTCCGTTAAATTTTCGGAATGAAAATGGACGTAAAGGCCACGCCCATTATCGAAATTTCGTAAAATTTGGTGGAGGTCAGCAAGGCTGTCTAGAGGCTTTGCAGACCTAATTTCAGCGATATTACTTCAAAGGGCTCAGCTAAACACATAAAAACGTTTAAAAAATGCTATATTTTTGGCTGCCACTAGGTAGCGCTCGCACTATAACAAAAAATACGTTGATAGGTGTATTCCGCATTGGAAACCCATCAAATATATGAAGTTTAGAAACGATAAGACCATCTGGGACCAAACACAGCAACTTTGTTCGTTTTGGCGAGACATCAGACTGACATTTTTGTTTGCCACTAGATGGCCTTATAAGCAATTGAAGATTTTTTTAAACACTTGTGTTAAGGGCTTAAGTCTTCATGTGTATGTGAAGTTTCAGATTTTTCTAAGCTTGTAAAGCTGAGTTATAAAGGTTTGTTTCACATGTGGCAAAATAATCATCAAAGGCATAATATAAAGCCCCGCCCCCAACATATTTGAAGGCGGATCGTCACAAAAATTTGAACAATTGTGCCTCACAGTCAGATAAAACATCACAGCAAATTTGAAGTCGATCGGGTCAAGCGTTTGGGAGAAAAAAGGAGCAGTTCGGGACCTGCAAATGAGCAAAAACGGGCCAAAAGTGCACATTCAAAAATTCATAACTCTCTTTCTGTACATCTGAGCATATGGCTCGCGCTGACTTTTTTGTAGGGCTCGAGGTCCTACATAAGGCTACAAATTTTTGTAGCTTTAGGTCAAACGGGCCGGGAGTGAGAGGCTATTTTCCACTCATAAGGCCATTTTGGGGCCAATTTCAGCCACTTTTTTCGTTTTGGCGAGTCATCTGACTTTGAGGTGGCGTGCAGACTACGCCCATTATCGAAAAGTCGTAAAATTTTAAAACCTTAATATTCCATGTCTTAATGATATTCTGACCAATTTTCATTTGTTTTACTCAAACAGACTGAGCACAATACATGAAAGTGTAAAAAATGACATTTTAATCAACCACTAGGCGGCGCTAGTAGGTATTTAAAAAAACTTTTTTCAAAGGTGTTAAAGACATAAGTTTCCATGTGTCTATGAAGTTTTAGATTTTTTTAAGCTAGTACATCAAAGTTATTAAGGTTTATGTCACTCTTGGCGAAGGAAAAATTGAACACATAATGTGAAGCCACGCCCCTATCATATATGTCAGCGGATCTGCACCAAATTTTGCCCACTTGTGCCCCTATGTGTGAATATTGACCACAGCAAATTTGAAGTTGATTGAGTAAAGCGTTTAGGAGAAACAAAGAGCAGTTTGGGACCTGCAAACGTGCAAAAATGGGCCAAAAATGCACAATCAAAAAATCATAACTCTTTTTCTGTACATCTGAGCACATGGCTCGCGTTGACTTTTTTGTAGGTCTCTAGGTCCTACATATGCCTAAAAATTTTCGTAGCTCTAGGTCAAACGGGCCGGGACCAGGTGCACTTTTTCAACCTTAGGTGGCGCTGCAGAGCCATTTTTTTTGCATTGTTTTGGGAAACACAAAATTATCCAATTTTTCACCGGGCCCGACAAATGTGCAAATTTTGGTGACTTTTCGTGCATGTTTAGGCCCTCAAAATTGGAAAAGCGCTGCACAGTAAATAATAATAATAATAATAATAATAATAAGAATAATAATCTGGAGAAAAACAAGAGGGCTCTCGCAGCGGTAGCTGCTCGGGCCCTAACTAGAGCTGCAAGCAGCTATAAAGGGCCCTCGCAGACCTGTGCACGTTGGGGTATTAACAGGTCGGGGTATGAACAAGGACTATGAACGATGAAAAAGTAGTTGTAGATGACTTCAGTGCAGGACTCTTACCAAATATGTAAAATTTAGACAAGGTGGGACAATGTGGGTGGAGTTACTGCAGCTTTTATTGTTCCAATTTTGTGACTTTCAATGCGATATAGGCCACATTCACTGTCGAAACATCGTACTGATTTGCGGAGGGCATAAGGCATGGCCACTGGCTTTTCAGAAAACATTTAAGGGATATCACTTCAAGGGGCTCAGCAGAGTACATTAAAACATTAAGGATTTGCTATATTTTTTGCTGCCACTAGGTGGCGCTCGTACTATGATTAAAAAATAGGCCTGTAGGTGTGTTTCACATTGGACTCCCATCCCATATATGAAGTTTTAAAAATATAAGATCGTCTAGGTCCAATTACAGCAACTTTTACCGTTTTCGCGAGACATCGGATTTTGAGTTGGCATAGAGGCCACGCCCTTTAATGAAAAGTCATAAAAGTTGAGAACCTTAATGTTCCAATGTGTCATAGCTTTTCTGACCATTTTTTAGTTCATTTAGTCAAACAGGCATTTCACAGTACATAAAAGTATAAAAAATGAGATTTTTGTCCGCCACTGGGTGGCGCTGTAAATGATTTGAAAGTTTATCACATAGCTGTATTATTGCATTACTTTTAAAGGCCCAGGAGAGTTTCAGATGGTTTGAAGCTGTCATAGCTCAGTTATTAAGATTTTTGTCACTCTTGGCGAAGGAAGTATTAAACATAATTTGAAGCTCCGCCCCCATCTTTTATGTCAAGAGATCTTCACGATATTTGGACTATGTGTGCCCCTTAGTTGGATAATGATTCATGCCAAAGTTGAAGGTAATGGGGTGAATCGTTCAAGAGAAAAAGGCACTTGTTTGAGACCAGCTATGTCTAAGAATGGGACAAAACTTTAATTAAAAAAAATCATAACAATTTTTCTGTACATCCTAGCACATCACTTCTATTGACTTTTTTGTAGGTCTTGCAGTCCTTCATTTGCCTACAAAGTTTCATAGCTGTAGGTCAAACCAAACAGGATTGACTGTAATCTTTCGACCAATGACATTTTTTGCAGCCACTAGGTGGCGCTAGCTTTAAACTGGAATATATTTTTGTCGATATGTTCAGGAGAATATTTTTATCCAATGTGTGAAATTGTGAGAAGATCAGATCATCTGGGTCAAATTACAGCAACTTTTACTGGACAGATAAAGCTTCGGAATGAAAATGGTCGTAGAGGCCACGCCCATTATCGAAACTTCGTAAAATTTGGTGGAGGTCATCAAGGCTGTTTAGAGGCTTTTCAGACTTAATTTCAGCGATATTACTTCAAAAGGCTCAGCTAAACACTTAAAAACGTTTAAAAAATGTTATATTTTTGGCTGCCACTAGGTGGCGCTCGCACTATAACAAAAAATACGTTGATAAGTGTATTCCGCATTGGAAACCCATCAAATATATGAAGTTTAGAAAACATAAGACCATCTGGGACCAAACACAGCAACTTTGTTCGTTTTGGCGAGACATCAGACTGACATTTTTGTTTGCCACTAGATGGCCTTATAAGCAATTGAAGATTTTTTTAAACACTTGTGTTAAGGGCTTGAGTCTCCATGTGTCTGTGAAGTTTCAGATTTTTCCAAGCTTGGAAAGCTGAGTTATAAAGATTTGTTTCACATGTGGAAAAGTAATCATCAAAGGCATAATATGAAGGCCCGCCCCCACCATATTTGATTGCGGATCGTCACGAAAATTTGAACAATTGTGCCTCAGAGTCAGATAAAACATCACAGCAAATTTGAAGTCGATCGGGTCAAGCGTTTGGGAGAAAAAAGGAGCAGTTCGGGACCTGCAAATGAGCAAAAACGGGCTAAAGGTGCACCTTCAAAAATTCATAACTCTCTTTCTGTACATCTGAGCACATGGCTCGCGCTGACTTTTTTGTAGAGGTCGAGGTCCTACATAAGGCTACAAATTTTTGGAGCTCTAGGTCAAACGGGCCGGGAGTGAGAGGCTATTTTCCACTCATAAGGCCATTTTGGGGCCAATTACAGCCACTTTTTTCATTTTGGCGAGTCATCTGACTTTGAGGTGGCGTGCAGACTACGCCCATTATCGAAATGTCGTAAAATTTTAAAACCTTAATATTCCATATCTTAATGATATTCTGACCAATTTTCATTTGTTTTACTCAAACAGACTGAGCACAATACATGAAAGTGTAAAAAATGACATTTTAATCAACCACTAGGCGGCGCTAGTAGGTATTTAAAAAAACTTTTTTCAAACGTGTTAAAGACATAAGTTTCCATGTATCTATGAAGTTTTAGATTTTTTTAAGCTAGTACAACAAAGTTATTAAGGTTTATGTCACTCTTGGCGAAGGAAAAATTGAACACATAATTTGAAGCCACGCCCCTATCATATATGTCAGCGGATCTGCACCAAATTTTGCCCACTTGTGCCCCTATGTGTGAATATGGACCACAGCAAATTTGAAGGTGATTGAGTAAAGTGTTTAGGAGAAACAAGGAGCAGTTTGGGACCTGCAAACGTGCAAAAATGGGCCAAAAATGCACATTCAAAAATTCATAACTCTTTTTCTGTACATCTGAGCACATGGCTCGCGCTGACTTTTTTGTAGGTCTCTAGGTCCTACATATGCCTAAAAATTTTCGTAGCTCTAGGTCAAACGGGCCGGGACCAGGTGCACTTTTTCGACCTTAGGTGGTGCTGCAGAGCCATTTTGTTTGCATTGTTTTGGGAAACACAAAAATATCCAATTTTTCACCGGGCCCGACAAATGTGCAAATTTTGGTGACTTTTCGTGCATGTTTAGGCCCTCAAAAATGGAAAAGCGCTGCACAGTAAATAATAATAATAACTAGAGCTGCAAGCAGCTATAAAGGGCCCTCGCAGACCTGTGCACGTTGGGGTATGAACAGGTCGGGGTATGAACAAGGACTATGAATGATGAAAAATTAGTTGTAGATCCCTTCAGTGCAGGACTCTTACCAAATATGTAAAATTTAGACAAGGTGGGACAATGTGGGTGGAGTAACTGCAGCTTTTATTGTTCCAATTTTGTGACTTTCAATGCCATATAGGCCACACCCACTGTCGAAACATCGTAGTGATTTGTGGAGGGCATAAGGCATGGCCACTGGCTTTTCAGAAAACATTTAAGGGATATCACTTCAAGGGGCTCAGCAGAGTACATAAAAACATTAAGGATTTGCTATATTTTTTGCTGCCACTAGGTGGCGCTCGTACTATGATAAAAATAGGCTTGTAGGTGTGTTTCACATTGGACTCCCATCCCATATATGAAGTTTTGCAAACATCAGATCATCTAGGTCCAATTACAGCAACTTTTACCGTTTTGGCGAGACATCAGACTTTGAGTTTGCATAGAGGCCACGCCCTTTAATGAAAAGTCATATAAGTTGAGAACCTTAATGTTCCAATGTGTCATAGCTTTTCTGACCATTTTTGAGTTCATTTAGTCAAACAGGCATTTCAGAGTACATAAAAGTATAAAAAATGAGATTTTTGTCCGCCACTGGGTGGCGCTGTAAATGATTTGAAAGTTTATCACATAGCTGTATTATTGCATTACTTTTAAAGGCCCAGGAAAGTTTCAGATGGTTTGAAGCTGTCATAGCTGAGTTAATAATATTTTTGTCACTCTTGGCGAAGGAAATTTTAAACATAATTTGAAGCTCCGCCCCCATCTTTTATGTCAAGAGATCTTCACGATATTTGGGCTATGTGTGCCCCTTAGTTGGATAATGATTCATGCCAAAGTTGAAGGTAATGGGGTGAATCGTTTAAGAGAAAAAGGCACTAGTTTGAGACCAGCTAATGTCTAAGAATGGGACAAAACTGCACATTAAAAAAATTCATAACAATTTTTCTGTACATCTTAGCACATCACTTCTATTGACTTTTTTGTAGGTCTTGCAGTCCTTCATTTGCCTACAAAGTTTCATAGCTGTAGGTCAAACCAAACAGGATTGACTGTAATCTTTCGACTAATGACATTTTTTGCAGCCACTAGGTGGCGCTAGCTTTAAACTGGAATATATCTGTGTCGATATGTTCAGGAGAATATTATCATTCAATGTGTGAAATTGTGAGAAGATCAGATCATCTGGGTCAAATTACAGCAACTTTTACTGGACAGATAAAGCTTCGGAATGAAAATGGTCATAGAGACCACGCCCATTATCGAAACTTCGTAAAATTTGGTGGAGGTCAGCAGGGCTGTCTAGAAGCTTTGCAGACTTAATTTCAGCGATATTACATAAAAGGGCTCAGCTAAACACATAAAAACGTTTAAAAAATGCTATATTTTTGGCTGCCACTAGGTGGCGCTCGCACTATAACAAAAAATACGTTGATAGGTGTATTCCGCATTGGAAACCCATCAAATATATGAAGTTTGGAAAAGATAAGACCATCTGGGACCAAACACAGCAACTTTGTTCGTTTTGGCGAGACATCAGACTGACATTTTTGTTTGCCACTAGATGGCCTTATAAGCAATTGAAGATTTTTTTAAACACTTGTGTTAAGGGCTTAAGTCTTCATGTGTATGTGAAGTTTCAGATTTTTCTAAGCTTGTAAAGCTGAGTTATAAAGGTTTGTTTCACATGTGGCAAAGTAATCATCAAAGGCATAATATGAAGCCCCGCCCCCAACATATTTGATGGCGGATCATCCCGAAAATTTGAACAATTGTGCCTCACAGTCAGATCAAACATCACAGCAAATTTGAAGTCGATCGGGTCCAGCGTTTGGGAGAAAAAAGGAGCAGTTCGGGACCTGCAAATGAGCAAAAAAGGGCCAAAAGTGCACATTCAAAAATTCATAACTCTCTTTCTGTACATCTGAGCATATGGCTCGCGCTGACTTTTTTGTAGGGCTCGAGGTCCTACATAAGACTACAAATTTTTGGAGCTCTAGGTCAAACGGGCCGGGAGTGAGAGGCTATTTTCCACTCATAAGGCCATTTTGGGGCCAATTACAGCCACTTTTTTCGTTTTGGCGAGTCATCTGACTTTGAGGTGGCGTGCAGACTACGCCCATTATCGAAAAGTCATAAAATTGTAAAACCTTAATATTCCATGTCTTATTGATATTCTGACCAATTTTCATTTGTTTTACTCAAACAGACTGAGCACAATACATGAAAGTGTAAAAAATGACATTTTAATCAACCACTAGGCGGCGCTAGTAGGTATTTAAAAAAACGTTTTTTAAAGGTGTTAAAGACATAAGTTTCCATGTGTCTATGAAGTTTTAGATTTTTTTAAGCTAGTACATCAAAGTTATTAAGGTTTTTGTCCCTCTTGGCGAAGGAAAAATTGAACACATAATTTGAAGCCACGCCCCTATCATATATGCCAGCAGATCTGCACCAAATTTTGCCCACTTGTGCCCCTACGTGTGAATATGGACCACAGCAAATTTGAAGGCGATTGAGTAAAGCATTTAGGAGAAACAAGGAGCAGTTTGGGACCTGCAAACGTGCAAAAATGGGCCAAAAATGCACATTCAAAAATTCATAACTCTTTTTCTGTACATCTGAGCACATGGCTCGCGCTGACTTTTTTGTAGGTCTCTAGGTCCTACATATGCCTAAAAATTTTCGTAGCTCTAGGTCAAACGGGCCGGGACCAGGTGCACTTTTTCGACCTTAGGTGGCGCTGCAGAGCCATTTTTTTTGCATTGTTTTGGGAAACACAAAAATATCCAATTTTTCACCGGGCCCGACAAATGTGCAAATTTTGGTGACTTTTCGTGCATGTTTAGGCCCTCAAAAATGGAAAAGCGCTGCACAGTAAATAATAATAATAATAATCCGGAGAAAAACAAGAGGGCTCTCGCAGCGGTAGCTGCTCGGGCCCTAATAATAATAATAATAATAATCTGGAGAAAAACAAGAGGGCTCTCGCAGCGGTAGCTGCTCGGGCCCTAATAATCATCTGGAGAAAAACAACAGGGCTCTCGCAGCGGTAGCTGCTCGGGCCCTAATAATAATAATCCGGAGAAAAACAAGAGGGCTCTCGCAGCGGTAGCTGCTCGGGCCCTAATAATAATAATCCGGAGAAAAACAAGAGGGCTCTCGCAGCGGTAGCTGCTCGGGCCCTAATAATAATAATAATAATCCGGAGAAAAACAAGAGGGCTCTCGCAGCGGTAGCTGCTTGGGCCCTAATAATAATAATAATAATAATCCGGAGAAAAACAAGAGGCCTCTCGCATCGGTAGCTGCTCGGGCCCTAATAATCCGGAGAAAAACAAGAGGGCTCTCCCAGCGGTAGCTGCTCGGGCCCTAATAATAATAATAATAATCTGGGGAGGAACAAAAGGGACCTCGCAGTGGTCACTGCTCGGGCCCTAAAAATAATAATCTGGAGAAAAACAAGAGGGCTCCCGCAGCGGTAGCTGCTCGGGCCCTAATAATAATCTGAAGAAAAACAAGAGGGCTCTCGCAGCGGTAGCTGCTCTGGCCCTAATAATCGGGAGAAAAACAAGAGGGCTCTTGCAGCGGTAGCTGCCCGGGCCCTAATAATAATAATAATAATCCGGAGAAAAACAAGAGGGCTCTCGCAGCGGTAGCTGCTCGGGCCCTAATAACGTCTGGCCCGCATGGAGAATTCATACATTAGGCAGCAGCGCTGTTACCTGCGTGTGCTAAATGCTGCCATTTATAGGCTCAATTAGGAACAGCAAATTAGAATATGAGTATTTGTATGAGCCCCTAACTTTCTAAAATGGCGACAATCAACAAAAGGAGGAAAGTTGACTGCGAGGGCCAACGGTTCAAGGATGAGTAGAAATTGGACTATTTCTTCACTAAAATACGGAACAACTGTGTCTGTTTCATTTGTAAAGAGACAGCGGCTGTTTTTAAAAAGTTCAATGTGAAGCGACATTACCAAACTAAACACGCTGACTTATATGGCAAGATCACAGGTGATGAACGCAGCAAGAAACTGAAACATCTTGAAGCTAGTTTAATGTCACAGCAACAATATTTTACAACTTTTACCGACAGCTGGATAAGGACAAGTTCCGAGAGATTCGAGCATTTGGTAAGAAATGCTAAGCTTGTTTGGTTCGACGTATTTGTGTGAGAAGACATTCTCGGTTATGAACTTAAATAAGAGCCGTGTGATCACGGCAATCGGGCTCTCACTCACTAGACATCTTGCGCATCCATACTACTGCCATAGAGCCACACCTGGCCTTTGTCCTGCACTCCAGATCTCAGTTTCACCCATCACACTCATGCGGACAAGTCATTTTTCATTCACAATAATTCTGAAAACGTTTTTTTTTTTTTTTTTTTATCTTTTCACTCCAGAATAATAACCATTTAAAAATCCAATCAACATTTATAGTTACTAATGTCATATTTTAAATGAGCCCTGCACTTGTTGATATGACTATTACTTGTTCATTTCTGTTATTGTGTTTACATTTTTTATGAATATTAAACTGCCATGGTGAGATATATTTTTATGTTTCAAATGTAATTTGCACCCAAGAGTACAATTACTTCTCTTCAACTGTTACAAAAAAGTTGGTGTTCAAAAAAGTGAAGTGAATATTCAATTTCAATTTTTAATGTCAACTCAATTTTGATATGCGCGTTTCAAATTAACCAAAACACATGCTTAAGATAGCTGAAATTAAAATAAAAAAAGCAAATGTGAAACACAGAACGGCTCGCTGAAATGTATTTAAATTAATTGCTGTTATATGTAAAGAACACCCGTCAAGGTTGCCCCCCCAACATTTTTAACACACCAAATCTGGCCCCCTTTGCAAAACGTTTGGACACCCCTGCCGTCTAGGAAAAGGGGGCAGAAAGATGGCCCCTTTAAATGCCACCCCCAATCTTTTTTTTTTTTTTTTTCCAAAATTGGACATTGAAAAATGTATAGCTCATATTTTGCACATCCTAGCATCTGTCGGGGAGGTCTCAGGGTGCACACAGTGGCAATCCATGAATTTCAGATTTAGGTCTCCTAGTTCTACACCACAGCTGGAGAAATCATACTTACACATTAATTATTTCTGGAGCACTTAAACATCAGTAAACCTGCATCAGCAATTAAAAATTATCACTTCTCTTGATATGTGATCCCCATTAATATGAGCAATATGAGCAAAGTAAAATTACACAAAAAAAGTGGCGTGCCATCAGGGCCAGCAAGGCCTTCTCCGCTCGCCTAAAATAACCTGATATTATCATACTATAATAAACTATAATAATTTGAATAACTATAGTAAAAGTCAATTTCATTTTACATGTATTTTTACTAAATATATGTATTTTACATATAAAATTATTCTGCATATTCTATTCTGTTCATGTTGTTTTATATCCATTTGGTTACACTCTTTGCAGTGCTGTAGTTCTATGTTTGAGTTTTTAGCCAATTAGAATTCGGCTCACTTATGTCGCGATGCTGTGTGAAATCTGCCTTCGCCAGAACCCAGCGCATTCGCATCAACACGGCGCGGGCTTATGCGCAAGCACAGATGGATATGTCAGTAGCCTTAATGCTTAATAGACAGCCGTAATAGTCAAGCCCTAAGTTCGCCATCTAGAGGCCTCACGTTGAACGTGACATGACTGGATGCTCACTGCATGATGGCGGTGCTATATTGATCCACCATGTTTAACGTTGGAAGTAGTAAAATAAAGTTATTTGCAAACAAAGAAAAAAACATGTTGCTCAACCATAAGCTAACTGCAATCACGATGCATAGCGTACATCCAAGCCAGTCCCGTGGACATTTAGCAGAAAATTAAAATCTACTTGCTTCTTTTTTTTTTCTTTTTCCAAACCCACAATGGCTGATGAAAAACAAAACGGAATTTGGACTTTCAGCATTGGCATCCATGTCAGAACAAAAGGATTTATTATTGGAAATGAAATGCAGAAACTCTACAAGCAAGTCATTGAAGTCTTTCTGAAGAAAGAAAGAAGAATCTATTTTATATTGAAAGAAGTGTGAGGCACGCGTTTTGGTGAGGATTTGATCTATTGTTTCATTGTTAATAGATTTTCGTAATTTTAGTTTGTTCACATTCAATTAGTATTAAAGACATAAAATTATGTTCTTATATTAAAGTGAGATTTGTAATTTAGTGTACAATCTTGTCCAAGCTTGCCTGCTTTTGTTGTCACGTTCTGTCTGGGTTTTTCCTGTTGGGGCTTTATTTTGTGGAGTTTGACTTTGTTTTTGGGTTTGTGTATTTTATCCCTGGCGTCTGGCATTAGTGTAATTTGTCATCTGTCATGAGCATGTTCCAGCTCTAGTGTAGCTCTATTGTTGCTTCGCCCGGCTTCTGCGAGTAATAAATCATTTTATTTAGCTCATCTCATCCTGCCTCCCTGCATTTTGGATCCACCTTCCCACATCCGTCAGCAACATGCCGTACCAACATGACACTAGGTGGAACTTCATAAAACTTTGTGGACAAATAAATTACAATTATTATTAATTATTCTAAGTTCTGGCAGTATCACGTAAAATCATAAATTGCAATTGCTGATATGGGGGGTTTATTGATGTTCAAATGCTGCGGAAAATAGCCTGTGTAGCCCAGTGTAGGCCGAAGTGTGAAACGCATGGACTGCCACTGCCAAAAACATACTAAAAATGTTTAAAAATGAAAAATACAATGCTTGCACTCACGAAAATGGCTGTCCCTGAAAACACTTATTTTAACACAAAATCCATTCTTCTTTCTTTCGTCAAAAAGACTTTTGACGTTTTCCTCTCCTTCAGCCATTGTGGGTAAAAAAAGTGAGTAGCTATATTTGTTTTTTCTGTTAAAAGTTCCTGGCTCTGGCTATGGTGTTTTCTTCAATGTTAATGTAGATCAGCCAAGCCACACCGTGTAGCTTGGTTGCTCTGCATAGCACTGCCTCCCATCCAAGCCATCCAATCACAGAACATGTCACATTCAACGTGAGGCCATCTACCTGGCCTTACTGTCTCCAACTCGTGATCTGACTGGTTATTGCAACTATCAACTATATGTTCCCATTCAATTACAGTGCACGGACACCCGCACTGTTGATTCTGAAAGCCTCGGACAGATTATAAACAGCCTGGCGACACAAGTTAGCTGAATTCTGATTGGATAAAAACTGTTGTTAGTTTTGCTATTATTGTCCATAAAGGAGTTACTGCATGTGTTGTTTTTAAATCTAGCTATATATAGACAAACAACATGCCACTGTTGGTCTGATGCCACTGAATGGTTTGAGCAATTAAAATAGACCCGTTTCCACCTTGACTGAAGGTTTTTTTTCTTTGTTTATTAATTAACATTTTATTTCAGTTAATTAACCTTTTATTTCAGTGACGACAGTACTTTCCTCTCCCATGCCGGTGTGGACTACTGGACGAGCTGCCGGTTCTCCTTTCCAACTTATTGCTGAAATTCACTACCCTACGGAGGTCATTAGATATCCTTTTAGAAATAAACTTACTGTGTGTAAGTTTTTAATTGGTCTTTTTATTTAACTGAGTCGTTTAAAATAAAATGTGTATATTTTAAATGTTGAGGGCAATAGTTTTCTTTGGTGCAAGATCATTTTGAGTTTTTCCCCCTCTTAATATTAAATCTATAATTATTTATTTATGAACTGTAAATTTGTATTTATTTAGGCTGTCCTTCAGCCTGAATGATCCAAAAACAGCACTTGCTCTGTCTTTTGAATTCATGAATAACAAATGTTGGCTTTTTCTGTGTGAACTTATACATTAATTTTGTCCCTTGACTGTTTACCTTCACCTATTATCCTGGATTCTGGGAAACCATCAAGTATGCCTGGATCCAATATGTCAGTGTTCTTTTGATCTTTCTCTGGGTCTTTGAACGCATCCAAACCTTTGTCTTCCAGAACCAAGTTTTAACCACTATACCTGTAACTATTGGAAAACCTCACCAGCATTGATAATACTCCCAGGATTTTTTAACTGGGTGCTCAGAATATCGAATCACTATTTGAGTAATTTAGGGCTCGTGAGTATGAAAATGAAAGCCCTAGTTATTTAGATACCAATAATTTTGCCAATTTGTTGATAATCCACTTGGAGGAATCAGAAATAATTATTTATTATCTAATAAAAATGTAACAAGTCCAGTAGTACAGTGTCTGCATGGCCATACTTGAATCACACGAACACTTAATCTTTGTCACAAAATGAGTCATTTAGACCAGGAAAACAAGAGAGACTGCCTTGACACAAAATGAGTCATTTAGACCAGGAAAACAAGAGAGACTGCCGCGTGCATCTTTCTCTTACCATGTCTATGCACTAACCAGCAGGAATTCTAGGCGGCAACTTGAAAAGACTGATGCAACATCATTGACATTGTAGCACAAAGAGAATATCAATTTCATAATCTGTATTTTTACTGCCTTTTTTTTTTTTTTTTTACAAAAACATGGAATTATGAAAGAATTAATATATTTGAAAGAAAAGAACAATCTGATTCATCAACATTGAACAAAACCTAAAACGGATATAACATTCTTGTCACAAACGTGCTGACCAATGTAATGTCCATCCATCCATTTTCTATAGTCGCTTATCCTAACTCGGCCATTGGTTTGCTGTCTTTGGGTAGTAGGAGACACCCTGAACTAGTTGCCAGCCAATCACAGGGCACACAATGAAGATCAACCTTTCATGCACCCGGTAACATCTAAGGACAATTTAAAGTGTGTGCCATGCGTTTTCTTGGGAGTGTGGGAGAAAGCCAGAGTGCCTGGAGAGAACCCACGTGGATTCAGGCAGAATATGCAAACTCCACACAAGAATGCCATGGCAAGATGGAATTGAACAGGTTTCTGAACAGCGAGGGCGAACCCTAATGTTGTGTATTTGGAAATTTCACAAACAAATGGAGTCTATGGAGTAAGTACTGTTCTTTTTTCACAGTGCGAACTAAATGAAGATTGATATCTGTAACAATTTTTTCTTCTTCACAGAAGCCCTGTGTGTAAGGTTTATGTGTGTGTTAATTTGAGGATTAGATCTATTGATTTGTATTGGTGACCCAATTTAGATTTTTTTTTTTTTTTTTTACACCTTTCCGACCTGTATATGATGTTTTGATGGCTGTGTGAACGACATCGATTATTATTATTTGTTTCAAATGAGACCTCAGCCGCTTGTGTATGTGGTGCTTGAACCGATATATATTCAATCTTTTGACAAACCACTTCAGTCTGAACAGCCAGGTCGCAATCATCCGACTTGCACTTAATAAACAAGCGACAAATGTCACAATTCTGCGCTCAATCGCAAGCAGGCAGGCTGGAAAAAACAAAACTACAATTGCAGGTGAGGCGAAGACAATGAAGGCAGAGTCACGTATATTTTGTCTCTGTGTCTGTCAGGTTCACGTTGGACATTTGTGAGAAACTATACACAAAGAAGGAGAAATGGCATTTTTTTCTTTCTCATGCATGCGAACGGTTAAGGACTGTACAAGGACTTGTACTGCGCTCTGAAGCAGCCCCTCCAACCCTTTTATTATTTAGAATTCCATTATTAGGGCCCGAGCAGCTACCGCTGAAGAGACCCCTCTTGTTCTTCTCTGGATTATTATTATTAGGGCCTGAGCAGCGACCGCTAGCAAGGAAGCCCAGACTTCCCTCTCCCCGGCCACTTCATCCAGCTCTTCTGGAAGGATCCCCAGGCGCTCCCAGGCCAGCCGAGAGACATAGTCCCTCCAGCGTGTCCTGGGTCGTCCCCGGGGCCTCCTTCAAGTGGGTCATGCCCGAATTACTCACCAGGGAGGCGTCCAGGGGGCATCCTAACCAGATGCCCGAACCACCTCAGCTGGCTCTTCTCAATGCTGAGCCCCTCCCGGATGACCGAGCTTCTCACCCTATCTCTAAGGGAGAGCCCGGACACCCTGCGGAGGAAACTCATATTTGGGCCACTTGTATCCGGGATCTTGTTCTTTCAGTCACGACCCACAGCTCCGTGGCCATAGGTGAGGGCAGGAATGTAGATCGACAGACCGGTGCAGAGCCCGCATGACAGCAGAAGCCGCAACGATCCGTCTGTCGGTCTCACGCTCCATCCTACCCTCACTCATGAACAAGACCCAGAGATACTTGAACTCTTCCACTTGGGGCAGGACCTCGTCCCCGACCAGTAGAGGGCATTCCACCCTTTTCCCGACTGAGGACCATGGTCTCAGATTTGGAGGTGCTGATCCTCATCCTAGCCGCTTCACACTCGGCTGCGAACCGCTCCAGTGAGAGTTGGAGGTCACGGCCTGAAGAAGCCAACAGCACCGCATCATCCACAAGGCACATGTAGACTGGTCGGGCAAACTCCCATGCACCCTTGAGGACCCTGCCGAGGGTGTAAAGCTGGTCCACTGTTCCACGGCCAGGACGAAAACCATACTGCACCTCCTGAATCTGAGACTCGATCTCCCGACGGACCCTCCTCTCCAGCAACCCTGAATAGACCTTACTGGGGAGGCTGAGGAGTGTGATTCCCCTGTAGTTCAAACACACCCTCTGGTCCCCCTTCTTATATAGGCGGACCACCACCCCAGTTTGCCAATCCAGGGGCACTGTCCCCGACGTCCACGCGATGTTGCAGAGGCGTGTCAGCCAAGACAGCCCTACAACATCCAGAGCCTTCAGGAACTCCGGGCGGATCTCATTCCACGTGGCCAGTCGGTACCTGTCAGCTGCCTCTGGAGTCCCACAGACCAAAAGGGCCCAATAGAACTCCTTCTTCAGCTTGACGGCATCCCTTACCGCTGGTGTCCACCAGCGGACTCAGGGATTGCCGCCACGACAGGCACGACCACCTTACGCCCACAGCTCCGATCAGCCGCCTCGACAATGGAGGCGCGAAACATGGTCCACTCGGACTCAATGTCCCCTGCCTCCCCCGAGACGTGGGAGAAATTTTGCTGGAGGTGGGAGTTGAAACTCCTACTGACAGGGGACTCCGCCAGACGTTCCCAGCAGACCCTCACAATACGTTTGGGCCTGCCAGGTCTGGCCGGCATCCTTCCCCACCATCGGAGCCAACACGCCAATAGGTGGGTGATCAGTTGACAGCTCCGCCCCTCTCTTCACCCGAGTGTCCAAAACATGCGGCCGCAAATCCGATGATCCAACCACAAAGTCGATCATCGAAATGCGGCCTAGGGTGTCCAGTACACCCCTATGTTTGAACATGGTGTTCATTATGGACAATCCATGACGGGCACAAAAGTCCAATAACAACGCACCACTCGGGTTCAAATCGGGGGGGGGGGCGTTCCTCCCAAATCACGCCCCTCCAGGTCTCACTGTCATTGCCCACGTGAGCATTGAAGTCAGCCAGCAGAACGAGGGATGTAGCGCTCTCCAGCACACCCTCCAAGGACTCCAAAAAGGGTGGGTACTCTGAACTGCTGTTTGGTGCATAGTCACAAACAACAGTTTGCTGAGCTGGGGGGCAACAAGAATGCCCACACCAGCTCTGCGCCTCTCACCGCGGGCAACTCTAGAGTAGAAGAGAGTCCAACCCCTGCCGAGAGGACTGGTACCAGAGCCCAAGTTGTGTGTGGAGGTGAGTCAGACTATATCTAGTCGGAACTTCTCAGCCTCGCACACCAGCTCAGGCTCCTTCCCCGCCAGAGAGGTGACATTCCATGTCCCAAAAGCTAGGTTCTGTAGCCGGGGATCGGTGCGCCGAGGTCCCTGCCTTTGGCCGCCGCCCAGCTCTCTTTGCACCCGACCCTTATGGCCCCTCACACAGATGGTGAGCCCATGTGAGGGGGGACCCACGTCATCCCTTCGGGCTGAGCCCGGCCGGGCCCCATGGGTGCAAGCCCGGCCACCAGGCGCTCGCCAACGAGCCCCACCTCCAGGCCTGGCTCCAGAGGGGGGCCTGAGCAGCTACCGCTGCGAGAGCCCTCTTGTTTTTCTCCAGATTATTAGGGCCTGAGCAGCGACCGCTGCTAGGTCCCTATTGTTCCTCTCCAGATTATTATTATCATTATCATCATTGTGACCGAAGTTGTCGGGATTATTATTAGGGCCCGAGCAGCTACCGCTGCGAGAGCCCTCTTGTTTTTCTCCGTATTATTATTATTAGGGCCCGAGCAGATACAGCTGCGAGAGCCCTTTTGTGTTTCTCCGGATTATTATTAGGGCCCGAGGAGCTACCGCTGCGAGAGTCCTCTTGTTTATCTCCGGATTATTATTATTAGGGCCCGAGCAGCTACCGCTGCGAGAGCCCTTTTGTTTTTCTCCGAATTATTAGGGCCCGAGCAGCTACCACTGCGAGAGCCCTCTTGCTTTTCTCCAGATTATTATTTTTAGGGCCCGAGCAGCTACAGCTGTGAGAGCCCTCTTGTTTTTCTACGGATTATTATTAGGGCCCGAGTAGCTATCGCTGTGAGAGCCCTCTTGTTTTTCTCCGACCTTTTTTTTTTCTAAGACAATCAAAGACAGCCTTACGCTAGGATGTAGAGAAAAAGAGTTACAGATTTTTGAATTTGCAATTTTGATGCATTTATGGCCTTTTGTAAGTCTTCCACTGCTGCTGCCTTCTCTTATACTGTTGACGCCATCAACTTTCAATTTGGCCTAGAACATTATCAGACTTAGAGGCACAACGGGTCCAAAAACAGTCACAATCCCATGAAATAAATGATGGAGGTGGGATTTCAAAACATGGTCAGTGTTTTCTTCGCCCAGAGTGACAAAAACCTTTATTACTCAGCTGAACAAGCTTTAAAATATCTAAAAATTGACTATCATTTAGACTCTTGGTCTAAATCTTCAACATGACAGATTTCCAAATTACCAATAGCGACACCTGGTGGCAGACACAAAAGTTAAATTTTACACTTTCATGTTCTGTGCTATACCGGTTTCAGTAAATTCACTGAAAATTAGTCAGGAGAATATTGCGATAGGGAACATTATGAATCTCAAGTTTTATGACTCTTCAAATTTGGACGTGGCCTTTACACTGCCTCAAAATCCAATGTCTGGCCAGACAGGTAAAACTTAATGTAATTGGACGAAAATGATCTTCTCTAAATTTCATTTCATGGGAGAACAATGCTAAACACACTTTTTTTCCTGGTAGTGCAGACGCCACCTGGTGGCAGCAACAAATTACATTTTCAAATAAATGTTCCGTGTTGAGCCTGTCAAAGTAATATCACTGAAAATTTTTCAGACAGTTCTTCAGACACGCTTAATTTCTTCCACCAAAGATTACGATGCTTTGATAATGGCCGTGGCCTATTCAGCAGTGGTCATTATGACAATTTATCGTAACAGTAAATGCTGGTTTGTCCCAGATGAAAATCAACAATCAACTCATGGCAGAAAATATATTAACCGAGTTTGCAATTCCAATTACTTAGTTGAGCCCGTTGAACAAATGCGAATGAAATTTTGACCTTTTCTAAAACATTGACCTCTACAGTTTGCCTGCATACGCACGAATACATTCATACCGAAATATGTTCATACCCCAAACTGTTCATCCTTCAACGTGCTCAGGTCTGCGAGGGCCCGTTATAGCTGCTTGCAGCTCTAATTATTATTTATTATCATTTATGTTGATAACGCACGCTACTGCTATGTTTGGTAAGCGATGAGTGTTCATTCTGTTTATGTGTTCCTTTGTGTAGAGGTTGCACTTTATAGTTAGTAGTTTTTAGTTGTTGCTAACCCCCTAATGTCGGCTAAAAATACAGTAAATTCATAGATTAAAGTTCGGCAAGTGTTTATATGTTAGTTTAATGACTTTAATATTGTTGTTGATTTATTATTTAACAGATACTACATGATACACCATACATCAGCCAAAATAAATGTGTTCAACGTGATGACTTGCGTACTCTTTCACAGGAGTCTTGATGCAGATAACCAGTCCTAAAAACAAATTCTCAACAAACTAAGTAATTTTAGTTATTTAATGAATATACAATAATGTTAATAAGGATAATGTAATGTTAAATAATAGGAAAAAGGAAATAAAATATTGGGGCGTACATAGAAATCTAGGAACTGATACCAGACTTGGCGGGTTTCAGACTTCGCGGGGGTTTGACACCCCCCATTAACAGCGAAGTAGGGGGATCACTGTACACACACACACACACATATATATATATATATATATATATATATATATATATATATATATATATATATAATTAAGCACCAATTAAAAGTTTGGAAAACCTTCAGATTTATTTTTTCCTCCTTACGTTGTAAACGAAATACTGAAGTCATACAGACTATGCACCAACACACAAAGAATTATTCTATGAGGTTAAAATACTATATATATATATATATATATATATATATATATATATATATATATACTATATATATACTATATATATATATATATATATATATATATATATATATATATATACTATATATATACTATATATATATATATATATATATATATATATATATATATATATATATATATATACTATATATATATATATATATATATATATATATATATATATATATATATATATATATACGAAATACTGAAGTCATACAGACTATGCACCAACACACAAAGAATTATTCTATGAGGTTAAAATACTATATATATATATATATATATATATATATATATATATATATATATATATATATATATATATATATATACAAACCGATATATATCGGTTTATATATCGGTTTATATATATATATATATATATATATATATATATATATATAGTATTTTAACCTCATAGAATAATTCTTTGTGTGTTGGTGCATAGTCTGTATGACTTCAGTATTTCGTTTACAACGTAAGGAGGAAAAAATAAATCTGAAGGTTTTCCAAACTTTTAATTGGTGCTTAATTTTGATGAGAAATGTTAGTTTAATAAACAGCTACTCTTCAATCAAACTAGTTTTATTTATAAATAAGTATAAAAGAGTGCCTTGTAACTTGCCTCTACGTACAGGTGGGATCTCTTTTTACTGAATGAAAAGAGTAAAATTGCATTCATAATGTTGGTTGCAGATAGTACATGGACTGTGAAGTTCATGTAAATAAAAATATAGATATAGATATTATAGATAAATATAGATATTTGAGGTCTTAAACTTTGCTAAATATTCTTCAACTGCATGTCAAGTCAACCTTCACCATCTAGCTAGCCCCTTCTCCGAGCTGGGAGAAGGGGTCAGGAAAAAAAAAAGAAAGCTGCAGACAGGCCCATTAACTAAATGCTTTTGAGTATAAATGTGTTTTTAGTCGGGATTTAAAGATTTCTACTGCAGTAGCTGCACAAACTTCCATAGTTAGGGCATTGTACTGGCGTACTGGCGCGCGAATGGAAAAAGCCCTTGATCCCGCGGACTTCTTTTTAGCCTGTGGGGTCAATAACAAACCGGCATTTTGTGACCGAAGTTGTCGGAACGGAACATATGGTGATTCTAAGTCGACAAAATAGGAAGGAGCTAAACCGTGTAAAATGTTATAAGTAATTAACAACACCCTAAAATCACATCTCATGTGTAATGGATGCCAATGCAGGTCATTGTGACCGAAGTTGTCGGGATGGAATATACGGTGATGATAAGTTGACAAGATAGGAAGGAGCTAAACCGTGTAAAATTTTATAAGTAATTAACAACGCCTTAAAATCATATCTCATGTTTATTGGAAGCCAATGCAGGTCATGTAGAATCGGAGTAGTATGTTCGAACTTTCTCGTCCTTGTCAATAGTCTCGCTGCTGCATTTTGTACAGAGTGCAGGCTTTTGACGCAGGACATGGGAAGCCCAGAAAACAGAACGTTACAATCAAGGCGCGACGTAACATGCATGAATTAATGTTTCAGCATCGCTCGGAGAAAGAATAGGGCAAATTTTAGCTATATTGCGAAGGTGAAAAAACACCATTCTTATCATTTTATTAATATGTGTCCGAAAAGAGAGAGTTGAGTCAAATATCACTCCGAGGTTTTTTGCAAAACTACTTTGGGAAATAGTACAGTTATCCAGGTTCAATGTGGTATTCTTAATCAAGTGCTGATGATGACCAGGGCCAGTAAATAACATCTCTGTTTTACTAGGGTTAAGAAGCAAAAAATTGGAAGACATCCATTGTTTAATCTCGGCAAGGCAGGCCAGTTTACTGCACTTGCACGGATCTGTTATCGGGTATCATCAGCATAGCAAAGAAAACTAATATCATGTTAACGTATAATATCACCAAGAGGAATCATGTAGATGTTGAACAGTAAGGGACCAAGTACTGAACCCTGCGGGACACCACATAAGACAGACAAAGATAGTGGCGGACAAAAATGTCATTTTTACACTTTCATGTACTGTGCAATGTCTGTTTGACTAAATGAACTAAAAAATGGTCAGAAAAGCTATGACACAGTGGAAAATGAAGGTTCTCAACTTTTATGACTTTTCAATAAAGGGCGTGGCCTGTATGCCAACTCAAAGTTCGATTTCTCGCCAAAACGATAAAAGTTGCTGTAATTGAACCTAGATGATCTGATATTTGCAAAACTTCGTATATGGGATGGGTGTCCAATGTGAAACACACCTACAAGCCTATTTTTTAATCATAGTATGAGCGCCACCTAGTGGCAGCAAAAAATATAGCAATTCCTTAACGTTTTTATGTACTCTGCTGAGCCCCTTGAAGTGATATCCGTTAAATAATGTCTGAAAAGCCATTGGCCACGCCTAATGCCCTCCACCAAATAGTACGATTCCGATAATGGGCGTGGCCTATACGACAGTGTCACACAACTGTAACAATAAAAGCTGCAGTAACTCAACCCACATTATCCCACCTTCCCTAAATTTTACAAACTTGATAAGACTTCTGCACTGAAGTAATCTACAAGTAATTTTTCATCGTTCATAGTCCTTGTTCATACCCCAACCTGTTCATACCCCAACGTGCACAGGTCTCCGAGGGCCCTTTATAGCTGCTTGCAGCTCTAGTTAGGGCCCGAGCAGCTCCCGCTGCGAGAGCCCTCTTGTTTTTCTCCGGATTATTATTATTATTTACTGTGCAGAACTTTTCCTTTTCTGAGGGCCTAAACATGTATGAAAAGTCACCAAATATTGCACAGGTGGTGGGCCTGGTGAAAATTTGATGTTTAAGTGTTTTCTAAAATAATGCAAAAAAAAATGGCTCTGCAGCACCACCTAAGGTCGAAAAAGTGCAGCTGGTCCCGGCCCGTTTGACCTAGAGCTGCAAAAATTTTTAGGCATATGTAGGACCTAGACACTTACAAAAAAAGTCAGCGCGAGCCATGTGCTCAGATGTACAGAAAAAGAGTTATGTTTTTTTTTAATGTGCATTTTTGGCCCATTTTTGCATGTTTGCAGGTCCCAAACTGCTCCTTGTTTCTCCTAAACGCTTTACCCAATCGCCTTCAAATTTGCTGTGGTTTATATTCAGACATAGGGGCACAACTGGGCAAAATTTTATGCAGATTCGCAGACTTATATGATAGGGGCGTGGCTTCAAATTATGTGTTCAATTTTTCCTTCGCCAAGAGGGACAAAAACCTTAATAACTCTGTTGTACAAGCTTACAAAAATCTAAAACTTCATAGACACATGAAGACTTATGTCTCTAACACCTTTGAAGATTTTTTTAAAATAGATACTAGCGCCGCCTAGTTGATTAAAATGTCATTTTTTACACTTTCATGTATTGTGCTCAGTCTGTTTGAGTAAAATAACTGAAAATTGGTCAGAACACCATAAGCATATGTAGGACCTTGAGCCCTACAAAAAAGTCAGTGCAAGCCATATGCTCAGATGTACAGAAAGAGAGTTATGAATTTTTGAATGTTCACTTTTGGCCCGTTTTTGCTCGTTTGCAGGTCCCGAACTGCTCCTTTTATCTCCTAAACGCTTTACCCAATCAACTTCAAATTTGCTGTCGATTTTTATCAGGCTGGGAGGCAAAATTGTTAAATTTTTGTGAAGATCCGCCATCAAATATGTTGGGGGCGGGGCTTCATATTATGCCTGTGATGTTTACTTTGCCACATGTGACACAAACCTTTATAACTCAGCTGTACAAGCTTCGAAAAATCTGAAACGTCACAGACACATGAAAACTCAAGCCATTAACACATGTGTTTATTAGTTTCTTCAATTGCTTATAAGGCCACCCAGTGGCAAACAAAAATGTCAGTCTGATGTCTCACCAAAACTAACAAAGTTGCTGGATTGGGACCCAGATGGTCTTATCTTTTCTAAACTTCATATATTTGATGGGTTTCCAATGCGGAATACACCTATCAACGTATTTTTTGTCATAGTACGAGCGCCACCTAGTGGCAGCCAAAAAAATATAGCGTTTTTTTTAAACGTTTTTGTGTTTTTAGCTGAGCCCTTTTAAATAATATCGCTGAAATTAAGTTTGACAAGCCTCTAGAAAGCCCTGCGGACCTCCACCAAATTTTACGAAGTTTCGATAATGGCCGTGGCCTATACGTCCATTTTCATTCCGAAGCTTTATCGGACCAGTAAAAGCTGCTGTAATTTGACCCAGATGATCTGATCTTCTCACAATTTCACACATTGGATGAAAATTTTCTCCTAAAGCCATCGACAAACTTATATTCCAGTTTAAAGCTAGCGCCACCTAGTGGCTGCAAAAAGTGTCTTTCATCGAAAGATTGCAGTCATTACTGTTTGGTTTGACCTACAGGTATGAAACTTTTTAGGTATATGAAAGATTGTAAGACCTACAAAAAGTAAATAGGAGTGATGTGCTAGGACAAGTATGTCCAAAGTCCGGCCCGGGGGCCAAATGCGGCCCATGGTCAATTTCCATCCGGCCGCAGCCTCCATCATAAAATCAGTAACATCTGGCCGGCATGCGCTGTTATGTGCATGTGTGCAAATTGCTGTCATCTATTGGCTCAATTAGGAACAACAAGTTAGTATATGAGTTATTGACTATATGAGCCCCTAACTCTCTAAAATGGGGACAATCAACAAAAGGTGGAAAGTGGACTGCGAGGGCCGACGGTTCAAGGATGAGTGGAAATTGGACTATTTCTTCACTGAAATACGGAACACCTGTGTCTTAAAGGAACATAAGAGTTTGAGCTTAAATTAGTTCATTAGATGTTGCTACATTCTGTGTATGAGAGTGTGAGACTGTAAAGTGAACAAAACAATATGGGGTGCAAGGGAGTGTAAGAATGGAATGTTTCAGAGCAAACGGTGCTAGTCGCGGGGACGAGATGACCCAGAGGCACCTGGTGGGAAACAACTGTGAGGAAAACTACAACCATGAGGAGTAAGCAAGCGATTCTGCAGGGGAAGAAAGACCAATGAGAGCAAGCTAAAGTTAACTGCAGTATACACATAGCCAATAAAATAATGCCAGGATGCCTTTGTTGCTGTGCCATTTGCATATTGTGTAGTATAACTCATTGCTGGGCAACTCGGATGAGAGTACGATGGTTCTGGTGGCAACAGAGGCGTACAGGGCTGTATTGAGAGGGGCCCGAGACCCAGGTGCTTGTATTAGATCTGTGTGTTAGGAATAAATCCACTCGTGTGTGAAAATGCCGGCTTCCTGATACATTTCTATTGCAGAACGAGCTCGCAAATTGTTGGATGAGTGGCAGTTGGGTAAAGGTCACAAATTGGAGTCAGATTACTAACTTGAGTTTATGTTGATTTAGAAATAAAATTCCAACAGTCTGCTTCGTTTGTAAAGAGATAGTGGCTGTTTTTAAAGAGTTCAATGTGAAGCGACATTACCAAACAAAACATGCTGACGTATAAGGCAAAATCACATGTCATGAACGCAGCAGCAGCAATATTTTACAACTTATCCTGACAGCTGGATAAGGACAAGTTCCGAAAGATTCGAGCATTTGGTAAGAAAATGCTAAGCTTTTTCGGGTTGACGTACTTGTGTGAGAAGACATTCTCGGTTATGAACTTAAATAAGAACTTAAATAAGAGCGGTGACACGGCTATCGGACTCTCACTCACAAGACATCTTCCGCATCCATACTACTGCCATAGAGCCATACCTGGCCTTTGTCCTGCTCTCCAGATCTCAGTTTAACCCATCACACTCATGCGGACAAGTCATTTTTTATTCACAATAATTCTGAAAACTTTTTTTTTTTTTATTTTTACTCCAGAATAATAACCATTTAAAAATTCAACCAACATTGATAGTTACTACTGTCATATTTTAAATGAGCCCTGCAATTGTTGATATGACTTTTACTTGTTCATTTCTCTGTGATTGTGTTTAAATTTTTTATAAATATTAAACTGGCATGGTGAGATATTTTTTTATGTTTCAAATGTAATTTGCACCCAAGAGTACAATTAGTTCTGTTCAACTGTTACAAAAAGTTAAAGTGTGGAAAAAAAAGTGAAGTGAATATTCTATTTCAATATTTAATGTCAATTCAATTTTGATATGCACGTTTCAAATTAACCAAAACGCATGCTTAAGATAGCTGAAATTAAAATAAAAAAGCAAATGTGAACACAGAACGGCTCGCTGAAATGTATTTAAATTAATTGCTGTTATATGTAAAGAACACCCGCCAAGGTTGGCCCCCCTACTTTTTTAACGCTGTGACATCATTTGTGTTATAAACAATTTCCGTCAAGTTACCTCTTGAAATGGCAGGGAAAAAAAGAAAATATGAAGAAGAACACAGGACGTTTTTGCCAGAGTGGGAGAGTTTTTATTTTTTTGTTGAACGTAATGGCAAGCCGATCTGTCTTATATGTGACACAGCATTAAGCATTTCAAAGATTCAGATCTTCGGCGTCACTTCAGCTCACTCCACCCTAACATCGAACAGGAATTTCCAAAAGGGACTGAACTTCGCAAGAAAAAGATGGTCGCTTTGAAAAGGCAGGCAGAAAAGCAGGTGCAGTTTTTCAAAAAATTTACAAAACACTCGGAGACCGTAACGCTTGCATCATATCAGCTGGCTCGGAACATAGCACGGGCTAAAAAGCCATACAACAAAGGGGACTTCATTAAAAAATGCCTCATTGACGCCTTTGAAAATGTTGGCCCCTGGAGACGACAAGCTAAAACGAAGCATATCAGACGTTAAACTGTCCTGCCACAGTGTTAAACGCAGAATATCAGATATAAATACAGCTGTTGAATCACAGTGGCACCCTGACCTTCGAGCATGTGAATATTTTATTGTGGCATTGGATGAGAGTTGTGACATACAAGACAATAAGCCTCAGTTGGCAATATTGGTACGGTCTGTGTCATTCGCACACATGCGCTCAACCACAGGCAATTTAAGAATCTCATTGCTGAGCTGGACCAAGGCCTTCCAGGTGACCTGCCGCTGCACTGCACTATGTGGCGGCTGTCAAAAAGATGGGTACTCTCTCGCTTCTTTGAGCTTGTGGATGCTTTGAAACTGTTCATGGAAGAGAAGGACAAGGATTATCCCGAGCTCTCAGACCTCGAGTGGATTATGGATCTGGCATTTTCAGTCGACATGCTGTGTCACTTGGACAGACTGAACCTGACCCTGCAGGGTAAGTGAAAAATGCTGCCTGACCTGGTGCAAAGTGTGTTTGCATTTGTCAACAAACTAAGGCTGTTCGAGGTGCATATTCAAAAGGGAGATTTAACACATTTTCATACTCTGCTAAAAGCCAGTGAGCAAGTCACCAGCTTTGTGACCCGGTTCTGTGATCTACAACTGATAAGACCACAGATTACGTTCCTCGTCGACCCATTTATTGCAGAGACAGACTGTTTGAAAGCCCCGCTAGTCACAGATGAGGCTGTGGCTGAGTTGGAGATGATCGACCTTTGTGAGCAGGATCAACTGAAAGCTGTTTTAAGGGAAGGGACCGTTGAGTTCTGGAAAAGTGTGCCAATTGAAAAATACCCCAACATCAAACGAGCTGCGCTTAAGATACTGTCCATGTTTGGGTCAATGTACGTCTGCGAGTCTGTGTTTTCTACCCTGAAACGTCAGAGAAATCTCAGAAAAGAAGACTAGGACAAGCCTAGCTGCTTAAACAGCAAAAAGAGTAACTCAGACCAGCCAAGATTGACTTTTCTATGCCGGGCATAGGGAAAAAAGCTTGGGCAAATGTAACTCGTGGGTCTTCCAACGCTAGTTTCCCACTGCCCAGCCGTCCCCCCCCTGGCTTTTATTGAGCAAAAGCATAGCAGATTACAAGACACAACAAAAGAGCCAGCCGGGCGCCACCGGCAGCTGGGCCAAGGTCCCGGCTCACACTTTCGTGCGTCAACAGCTCTATCTAAGGACAGGGTCAAGATGAACTAGGATTGCATAAATGGGTAACAATGAACTAAGCACATAATGATAACAACCGCTATGATTCCCTTCACAAACATGTGAAATCAAAAGCATCAATCTGTTCTGACTGACACTCTTTTTAAAGAATTGCTGAGAGTGGCAACAACAGAATACAGGACAGATTTGAAGGGGATTGTTCAAGATAAGGAATGCCAGAAGTCTCACTAAACAGCATAGTAAGAGAAAGATGTTATTGAAAATTATTCTATGATTGTGGACTTGCTTGAACTGAGAGTTTGTGTGTGTGTGTGTTGTGTGTGTGAGACAGTGCAAACAATGTTATTTGTTGAAAATTACTGATCTTATGTTGGTGTGGTTATTTTCATTAGATCTGGCTGAGCAGAGGTTTGTGTATGCATGCATAAATGATTGAAAGATGATCTTCATGTGCACCCATGTGTATGATGTGGCTCTTTGCAGTAACACAGAAAAAATAGTGGCTCTTAGTCTCTGACTAGTTGTCCATCCCTGTTCTAACGCCAAGGCAAAAAGTGGAGGACTTAAGGGGCAGCCCTGGCGCGTGCCCCTAGAGAGGTTGAATGGTTGTGATATAAGCCGGTTCGTTTTTACAAAGGCCTTGGGGTAATTATATAGAAGTTTAATCCAGGAAATAAACCAAACCCATAGGGGCAGCCCTGGCGCGTGCCTCTAGAGAGGTTGAATGGTTGTGATATAAGCCGGTTCGTTTTTACAAAGGCCTTGGGGTAATTATATAGAAGTTTAATCCAGGAAATAAACCAAACCCATAGGCCTCCAAAGTAGCCAAAAGGTAACACCACTCTACCCTGTCAAATGCTTTTTCTGCGCCTAGGGAAAGGGCTGCAGCAGGGCGAAGATCTTCAAGAGTGGGATCATTTTGGATAGCCCGCATGACATCCACCAAATGCCTTATGTTGTCAATGGCACTCCGGGATCGGATGTATTAGACTGGTCATCACATTGTCCAGTCTAGTTGCCAAAAGTTTAAAAAGGATCTTACAGTCACAGTTAATTAAACGTATTGGCCTGCATTCTTACAATAAAGAGGATCCTTATTGCTTTTTAGAATCAGAGTAATTAGGGCTTCATTCAGTGTAGAAGGAGGACTCCGGTGATTCAGTGCCTCAGTGCCTTGTACACTTCGAAAAGTGAAGGAGAGATCTCCTCTACAAACATTGCATAGAACTCGCAACTCATTCCGCCGAGACCCGGCGCCCTGAGGGCTGTGGAAGACCTCTGATAACTTTGGATATCTCCTCTCTAGTGAAGGGGCCATCGAGTGAATCAATTTGTTCCCTCGAGAGAGATGGCAAGGAGAGGGAGGACAGAAAGCAGTGTAACTCATGGGGTTCAGCCCTTGATTCTGATGAGTAGAGTGTCCAGTAAAACTCTGTGAACTTGTTGTTGATGTCACTGGGATCAAACACCATATCCTGCTTAAATGATGTCTCTGTTAGCTGTCTTGCCAAATGAGATTTTTTTTTTTAATGAAACATAACAGATAATGTGTCCCCTAACAAATGCCGTGAGAGCTTCCATGTCACACCCACTGAAGAAGCTGTAGCCCAGTTAATTTAAACAAAAAAAGTGATTTCTGATTTCAACATTTGCCACAAAGTCACGGTCAAGGAGAAGGCTGGAGTTGAGCCTCCATCTCGGAAATCTCTGAGGGCTGTGAGGTGGGACGACCTTGGGCAAGATCGGAAAGGAGGATGCTGCCGATATCACAAGAGGTTACTGAGGAGACCAATGATTTTGAAATACAGAAGTAGTCAATCCTAGTCATGACATTATGAGGGGAAGAATAGAAGTTGTAGACCCTGGATGTTGGGTTAATATGACGCCATATAGCTACGAGATCCAAAGCCCTTGCACATTCCCTGTTGTAAGGTAGTGGCCCTAAGTGGTCGTTGTGGAGGGGTGCTGCAATTCAAAATATTATCCATAACTTGATTGAAGTTTCCCCTCACCATGACAGAATTGTAAGCCTTGTCAGCTGCTCCATTTGACTGAAGAAGGCGAGGTCATCTACATTCGGAGCGTAAGCACTAATAATTATGAATTTCTGGCCCTGTATCTCAGCAAGGAGCAACAAAAGAAGTCCTGCATCATCTGCAACCGCTTTAATATACCTGAACTGCAGGTTCTTGTGGATTAATAACACACCCCTGCTTCGGCCATTGCCATGTGATATGGGGGCGTAGCCAATCCCTGCAAAGTTTTTTGGACTCAGCACTATCCAAGTGGGTTTCCTGAAGTAGAGCTATGTCAACTTTTTTTGATTTGTTGAATGTTAGAACCTTCTTTCTCTTTATCGGATGGTTGAGACCTTTGACATTCCAAGTCATAAAACTCAGTGAGCGTGCACCTTTAGCCAACATAATAAATTATGATGAGAATGCAAAGGTTGGGGTTAGGGCAAAAATCCTCACTGGGTGACGTTCAAAATATGCTCTTGAAAAAAACAAACAAACCATACAGAACTAGAGTCCCCCACAGGTACACAAAAAAAACGCACCAACCAATGCAAAACCAAGATCGATTAAGCACATGAAGACAAACAGCAAAGAGTCTCCAGCCCAAGATGCAGCTCTACCAAATCTCTAAACCGGAGCAGGATTCTTAAGGGAGTGCATCTCCTCGTCCTTGGCGGCAGGCGTAATCCGTCCTTTCTCGTCCCCTTACGGAGCTGTTTTTTTCTTTACCGGCAAGAGTGACAAAACCCTGAATCCTTGCGTTGACTACCAGGGCCTAAATGAAATACCTGTAAAAACAAGTACCCACTAACACCATTAGACTTGGCATTTTCAGCCCTACATGCAGCCAGTCTTTACCAAGCTTGACCATGACTTGCTTGACAAGCTTGACAATGCCTACCACTTAGTCTGTGTCAGGGAAGGGGACAAGTAGAAGACGGCGTGCAAGACCCTGCTCAGTCACTTCGAGTACCTCGTCATGCCATTCAGCTTGACTAACGCTCCCGGCCGTTTTTCAGAACTTGATTAATGACGTACTCAGAGATATGATTGGCCAGTTCTGTTTCATCTATCTTGAAGACATCCTCATCTTCTCCAAAACCCTCCAAGACCACCAGGGGTTGAGCAGGGGTGTCCAAACTTTTTGCAAAGTGGGCCAGATTTGGTGTGTTAAAAATGTAGGGGGGCCAACCTTGGCAGGCGTTCTTTACATATAGCAGCAATTAATTTAAATACATTTCAGCGAGCCGTTCTCTGTTTAACATTTGCTTTTTTATTTTCATTTCAGCTATCTTAAGCATGTGTTTTGGTTCATTTGAAACATGCATATCAAAATGGAATTGACATTAAATATTAAAATAATGAATAAATATTGAAATTGAATATTAACTAACTTTTTTGTAACAGTTGAACAGAAGGTAATTGTACTCTTGGATGCAAATTACATTTGAAACATAAAAAAAATATCTCACCATGGCAGTTTAATATTCATAGAATTTTTAAACACAATAACAGAAAAATGAGCCAAGTAATAGTCATATCAACAAAAGCAGGGCTCATTCAAAATATGAAATAAGTGCAGGGCTCATTTAAAATATGAAATTAGTAACTATAAATGTTGATTGGATTTTTAAATGGTTATTATTCTGGAGTGAAACCTTAAAAAAAAGTTTTCAGACTTATTGTAAATGAAAAATGTCTTATCCGCATGAGTGTGATGTGTGAAACTGAGATCTGGAGTGCGGGATAAAGGCCAGGTGTGGCTCTATGGCAGTAGTATGGATACGCAAGATGTCTTGTAAGTGAGAGTCCGATAGCCATGTCCTCACACGGCTCTTATTGTATCTTATTTGTAACCGAGAATGTCTTCTCACACAAATACGTCGAATCGAACAAGCTCAGCATTTTCTTACCAAATGCTCGAATCTCTCGGAACTTATCCAGCTGGCAGTAAAAGTTGGCGATATAAGCTGCTGGTGCTGACCGCAGCTCACTGCGTCACACTGCAGCTCAACTTTCCTCCTTTTGTTGATTGTCGCCATTTTTGAAAATTAGGGGCTCATACAGTCAATTACTCAACATACTAATTTGTTGTTCCTAATTGAGCCTATAGATGACAGCATTTAGCACACGCAGGTAACAGCGCTGCTGCCCAATGTATTAATTCTCCATGCGGGCCAGACGTTATTGAATTTATGACGGAGGCTGCCGGCCGGATGGAAATTGACCAGGGGCCACATTAGGCACCCGGGCTGGACTTTGAACATGTATGTCTTAGAGAATCGCCTCGCACAAAAGTGCGAGTTCTATACCCACTCGCATTTATGGGGTTACTTGTGGATATGGGGCAATTGCGGTCAAGGTCCAGGCCGTGGTCGATTGGCCCTCTCTGACAACACGCAAGCAGCTGCAGAGATTTCGGGGATTTGCTAATTTTTACAGGTGATTTGTTCGCAATTACATTGCGGTGGTGAAACCCTTGACTAAGTTGACTTGGAACCCCAGGGGCTGACTGAAGCATAACTTTACCCGCGCACCCGTGCTTATGCACCTAATCCCGAGTTACAGTTCATCGTGGAGGTCGACGCCTCAGACGCAGGGGTGGGGGCCGTGCTGTCCCAGCGCTCCCCAGTCGATGGAAGGTTGCACTCCTGATCCTTCTTCTCACATCGCCTCAGTCCAGCAGAACGTAATTACGACGTGGGCCAGCATCATCCAGCTGCCCCTCAGATTCACCATACCCGCAAGTATGGTCCTGGTATACATCAGAGCGGGTCAGCTGGTGGTGGTGCCACAGCAGGTTCTGGCACAGGCAGGTCCCTCAGAAACCAACCGTGGCTGCCAGCATCCAGGTCAGCGCTGCCACTCCGGAGGTTCTGCGGACCTCAGAGCATCCACTTGGCAACTCCACTTCTTGTGGTTTTCACGCTGAGTATGCTGTGTACTCAGGGTGTCAGACTGATGAATACCCAGATTTGAAGACCGCGTGAATTTGGACAACGCAGGCAGTCCCGGTCCACTGAACATCACATCATGTGGCGGAAAAGTATACACTTTGGAGGATCCAACCTGTGAATTTGGACACACCCACTGTCTCGTAACCCCTGGTAATTTATAGGATTAGTGCACAGGAAAAAGCCAGACATGAAGACGGGGAAGCGCATGAACGGTCAAATTAATTTGCTCTTTAATTCTATTAAATTTTACAAAAACCTAAATGTTATTTGGTTATAGGTTGATATGAAAATGAGTGCATACATGTCTGTACCAAGGATACAATAATTGAAGCCCAATGGGGTCTGGACCAAGCCAAAGGGAAGAGCCAGGTCAGAACAAATTATTAATCATTTATGATTGATTGTTACATTAAGAATAAACTTTTTTTTAACTTTTGAACAGTCATAAAATCAATTGACTTTGCAATACATTATTTTCACTGTATATAATCATTGTGATAAAGTAATATTGTGTGTGTGTGTGTGTGTGTGTGTGTGTGTGTGTGTGTGTGTTTTTTTACTCAAAATGACTTGATTTTATTACATGTATTAGACTATCTCCATTTTTTCTACATTACTACAACATTTTACAAGTATCTGAACTGTTCTGCTTAATTATATGATTACATACAGGACCAAAGTTATTCATCCAGACATGGGTTTTGAACTGTAGCGTCACTGCTAATGTTCCACTGCAGATAAACTGTAAAAATATAAGGTTTTTGTTGTCTTCTATGCTTCCTGGTTACTTTTGTGGTGTCTTTGAGGCTACCCACTCACCCACCCACCTCAAAAAGTGCAGCACAAATTCCCCAGCGGCTTTTCTTGTGAGACATTACTTAAATGTCTAAATGTGTGTGATGCTTTGCCTCTGTGTGTCTGGTGGAAAGGCAAATTATGAACTCAGTTGTTTTAGTACTTTTAATAAATTGAATTAAAAAAAGATAACAAAAACTGTTTGCAATGATGTTAATTTATTTTCAGAATATATTAATACTGGTATTAAATAAAGTTGTGTAACACTGTGTAATGTGGCACAGCTAACACGCTTAAGAAATTAGTCTAATCCTATTTGAAAGTTGCTTCTGCTCTTCTTGATATGCATAGATGCGCACACGTGCATGCACACACGTCTATGTGCGCACAGATGCAGACATACAGACAGACAGACACACACACACACAATCTTACAAAGTGATTTTAATCAGACCTCCAGTGTAACACACTATTGAGATTGAATGAATCTCAATTAATTAGCCAATCTGCAAAAATAAAAACAATCATAAATCTGTGTCACTTTCACCTCAATTTCTAGCTCAATAATCATGGAAAATATGATAACCAAATGTAAAGAAACAAATAATATCCTCCCTATTGGCAGTTTTAACATTCATGTGTGCTGTCCTGATAAAACGACAAGTAAAGGACTTTTTGTGTCTGATTGACCCATTTCATGTAGTGCAATGTGCAACCAGACCGACACGCATGTTCTTGACTATGGTCCAACAGTGTCCTACTTCCAATTATTGGATAATGTGATTTCTGATCTTATGTCTATTCTGTTTGGTGCGGTATTCTTTAAATAAGAAGAAATGGAACCAATGTTCCCTCTAATTTTCAATGCGTCTGAGCATTCACACAAACTACCTGAGCGGGGTTTGGACCAAGGTGAGCAACTTCAGACATGCACAGTGTGAGTCGCCGTGTGCATATCTGATGTCGCTCCTGAAGTGACCTATATCACATAACTCACATTCTGTCATTAATTAGCAAGGAAGGGGGAGAGGGCTCTGCATATATCCAGAGGCCTAGCTGCAGCCCTAGACTGAGCCACAGCAAAAGTGGGATCATTTGTGGCTAGTGCTTTGATGATGCAAGGCAGCTCGGAACTCCCAAGAACTTATGTGAACAGCGCAATCCATCAACTTTGAAACATAAGTGTGGACATATGTGCTTCTGGGTATTTATCCTATCATTTATGAAGGGATAGCTGAGGTGAAAAGCATCGTCCAGGACCAATACGGGATAACGATGCATCTATGAATGATGCATCTACGAATGTTTGTAGGAGCCAATTCACAGAATTATTATTGTTTTTGATCCAGATAACATTTAATTTAAATTTCAGTTATGTAATGGCCAAGAATGAGAAAGTTATTTATTTGTTTGTTAATTTTTGGAACACTGCCCAATGAATATTTATGTTACTGCCCCTTTAAGGCCGGGAGAGAGGCGCATGATACGGGCCCTTTAAGAGCCTTGGGGCATACATCACACTCACAGGAAGCAGTTGAGATTGATTGCAGATTAGAGCACTCGGTTTCTTTACTGTTTGCCTTTTATTTGAAGTATTTTTGTTTGAAGAGCTTTATAACTACTGTGGAAATACATTTATCATTTTATTGAATCAAAGACAGATCTGTGGAAGTTTTTATTTTATTTATTTTATTTGAACCTGGGCAAGCATACGTGTAAACCAGGCGGCCAGAAGTCTCAACTTGCAAAATCGCAACTACTTTTGTTAGTTTTCAACAGGTTTGTTATTATTATTATTTTTCTTATACCTTGAGCAATACGTGATTTAGACATGACAGTGTAATGTATTTTGCACATGTCACAATAGCAATAAACGAGCCACAAGTTGTGAAAAAAAAAATTCTTACCCATTTTCACCGCTTGTTCTTTTATTTGCATACACTCCAACAGCCATTCCATCTTAAAAGAAACACATTTCTTTTTTATTTTAGCGTGTTGCTGCGAGTTTGATTCGCGGGGAAAAGGGGTGAACATTTGCATCTGTCAACACCACACTGTTGTTAGCTAGCTAACCTGCATGGGATATGCGGGGAACGTTTCTGTCAAACTGTTTGATCGGATGAATAGTGTAAGTGAAACTTATTGTATCATTGGCTGGATACTTGTCACTCGCTGTCACAATACAAAATGGTACAGAAAACAATATCATTGGTCTTAATCAGTTAAGATGAGGTCTAATATTAGATATTATTTAATATGTTTATGTTGCATTTTTTTTATGCGCAGCATAGACTTTCTTGTGCGCTGAGAACATGCAAGAAATGCGCAATTGCATACACCCGCAGCTTAGAGGGAACACTGAATGAGACACTCAGAGGACCAAAAAGGAGACAGGAGTACATGGAGATGACACATAAGTATAGGTGGCAAAGCCAAACGATGACTTGTATGCTAGGCTGGACAATATATAATACTAAATAAGATAATGTACAATATGTAATTATGGAGGGAGAGACTGACCTATACAGGTTGGCAAGGCAGAGAGACAGAGATGGGCAGGACATGCAGGAGGTCAAGTGGTCAAGGATAGAGATGGAAATGTCCAGACTGATGTCCGTAGTGTGATGGGAAGATGGACAGAGTACTTTGAAGAATTGATGAATGAGAAAAATAAGAACAAAGTTTGGAGCGCTCCCCACGTAAAGGACCTTATTGTTCCACCAAGGCAAGTGAGTGCCTTCTTCAACAGCTTTACAGCGGGCTCGGCAGGTCCATTCCTATGGGGCGCATCAGCAGGATGGATCTCCCACTTCCATTCGGTGCCGTTTTTTGATATTACATCTCCCATGGAGGAAACCTGCAGGGGAGCTAGATGTTTGTAAAGCTGTTGCAGTACTAGTTTTGCACCAAAAAAGTTCATTCCTTTATCTGACCATAGTTTTCTTGGATGCCCCCTCAGAGCGACAAAGCGAGAGTATGCTCGGAGGAGGAAGCTTTCAGTAGACTGTTCGTCAGTGATGTCTGCATGGACAGCTCTTAAGGTCCTGCAGGAAAATACAAAGCAGACCTTTTTTTCTTGTCCTTCTTTTGACTATGTCTTTTACTTCATCCTTCATCCTTGAGGCAAACTGAGTACATTTCCTTGACAATTCCAAGAGCTCCATGTAATCCATTACTGAATTGCAGAAGGATGCCTTGGATTGGGTTAAGTACATCAGGGCCTTTATGGAGGATGCTGTTCAGGCTCATACCTCTGAATTCCTGGCTACTGTTCCAGACTATTCTTATTGGTGTTGAGCTGGAGTGAGGATTCAAGGCGACCAGGTGGCTAATATACCAGATTGGTCCATTTTAGTCCATAAGCTGTTGCTTTGTGAATTTGATGGCTGCTCCTCTTTATAACATCTCGTGTTGTCTTGTTGTCCATATGCCACTTTCCAATATGGTTCTCTTGCCAGCCCAGCCTCAGTATTTTGGAAGGTTGCTTCCACTGCTCAGCGGTTATTTGGCAGAATTGTATGGCTAGTCTTCCATGGATATGCCGCATTCCAGTGTGTGGTATTATTGTGCTTGTCCGCTAGTACATAGATGAGACATTTTTTTTTAATTTTCTCTAGCTCATTTTTCGTTCTCCAGGTCGTTCTTCTCCAAGGGTCATCTCTTGGACACCTGAGGAACAGTTGCCGCACTTGCAGCCCCCACATTTCGGGTCACATGCTGCTCCAACACTATCCCACTTCAACCATTCAAGGACCTCCTTATTTGTGGAAGTGGTTATACGGGGAGTTATCATGTGTGTTGCCTCCTCATTTATGCTCACACAGACCCCTTTGTAGAGCTTTGAAGATGTTCTCATGGTTCTTGCAAAGTGGGTTTCAGATTGAAGCAGTGTTATCTCAAGAGACTTAAAGAGGCGGGGGTGGTACACCACAAACAGTTTTATCCAATGGGCCATCCTAGAGGATCAAATCTCACTCTCTTTTGAGTGGCTGTGGAACCAGGCGATCTTCCCAGTGGCTGATCAAGGTCAGTGGTCTTGGGGTGGACCAGTTCTGCTGCAGCAACATCGGGAAAGATACGCTGGAGTTGTTGCGGTGTAATAGAATTACCTAGCAACCCAAGCATTGGGCAGTGCAGTGGGTTACATAGTTGGTGTCTGAGGCAAGATCAATTAATGTGCCAATTAGCTGGCCAGAGTTGGTTGCCACTTCAAGCAACATCATTATTACGGGACACTCTGGTCCACTTCCCGCAGTGCAGGTAGTAGCTGATTGTTCCCTTAACTCAGGACTGACCTTCCCTAGAAGTTCCTCCTGGTAGTTAGTCCAAGCCCCTTTTTATTCACCCATCAGATGGTTTTCTCATCATTATTGGTATGTTTTTCTTGAGATGCAAAATTGGGGCAGAGCAAATAATGAGGGGGCTCCTCTTTTCCACAATCAGTTTTTGTACAAAGGAATCTTCTGTTGCACTGGCTATCTTTCATATGGAAGCCCAGGCACTGACTGCATGCATCATGAGTCTTGAGATCGGCTTTCCTTCTCTCCACTTTCATTTCCCCAAAGACTTTGCAGGCAAATAGTCTGCCAGCATGTGTTCCATCAGAGCAGATGGTGCAAGAGCCTATAACTGTCTTAGGCTAAGGTGCCCTTTTCTGACCAGAAGTGCTCAGATTTCATCAATTAGCGCATTTTGCTCCAAGAGATCAACTGTAATGGCTAGCCTGTTAGCTCTTATGCTAAACAGAGCTTGCGCTGTTCCCTTTAGGCGCTACTATTTCAGATGAATCCATCTTATTTGTCAAACTGAAAAGAAATATTTCACAGGTAGCCTATTTGGCTACTTTCTGCTATGGTTGCTTATTACTTGGCAGTCAGACGAGATGTGATGACTTGCAGGATGTCGCTGGTTATTACTGTTGCATTTTCCCCACGGAAAGGAATTCCTAACACAATGTAGTCAAACATTGTGTTAGGAATTCCTCGACTGTTCCACTTTTCCCTTTTTACTTTTCATTCATTTTTAATGCTTGGAAAGCAAAATGAGGCAGCAGCAGCGGTAGTAGTAGTAGCAGTAGTACTTAAAACAAGCAATTATGATACCGGGAGAAACTATTCAAATTTATATTGAACCTAATTTGATAAGCTTTTCTCATGCATTTTTCTTTACTGATCAGTGTTTGTTAATATTTTTATATATAAGCTTGAGAAGGTAAAAGCATCATGAAAGATGAAGAATCAAACTACATAACCGAAAAAACACCCGCACGTTACTCCGGCATCCTTGTGTATTTCAAATTAATTCAACTACACAAAATCAAGCAAGAAAAGTGTCAACAAACGCCAACAAAAAATTATTTCATGGAGTGAAAAAACAATACAAAACAATACAACCAAACCAGGTAAATAATATCCAAAATATCGCTTGTTCCAACTACAGAAGGATCACACACCTCAGCCTCCCAGGTAAGGTCTATTCAGGGGTGCTGGAGAGGCTGATCCCTCAGGAAGTCAAACCTCAGATTCAGGAAGAGCAGTGTGGTTTTGGTCCCAGCCATGGAACAGTAGACCAGCTCTACACCCTTGGCAGGGTCCTTGAGGGTGTGCTTTGTTGACATTGGGGGAGTACCGTGTTCCACAGGGAGTTCTGTGGGGGGGTGCTCGGTCCCTGTATAACTGATGTCAGAGTTTGGGCCGCATGTCTGGGAGTGAGTCAAATCTGTTAACAGTGAATGTTGATTTTCACCAAGGCTGCCCTTTGTCACCAATTCTGTTCAGTGTACTTTTATGGACAGAGTTTCTAGGCACAGCCGAAGCGTTGAGGGGTCCGGTTGGGGTCCGGTTCCGTTGGCTTCCTCAGGCCGGGACCTCCAACTCTCACTATCAAGTCACAGCCGAGTGTGAAGTGGCTGGGATGGTTACGTTAGTTTGCTCAAATGTGAATGAATATTTAATCATCTTCTTCTCTCAAACAATACAAGACAATAGTAGGCGTGATTTTCATGCAAGACACAGTGCCACATAGTGGCTAGAAATGTGAACATCTTTCTTCTTATAAAAGAGGACAAAGTAACCCAAGAATAAAGAATAATAATAAGGTACAGTCAACCAATGTAACAAAGTTATAACAATCTTGACAGTGAAGAACAATGGACACGAGCACACAATGCGGTCACACTGAACACGAAAAAGTGTGTCGTTTATGCTCATACGCGAGGCATTTTGTTGCGGGGTCAAGATGATCACTTTTGTGAAGTTCATTTTAGTTGCACGAGGGGAAGGTCTTTGCTGACGCAACAATCCAGCCAAAGCAGCCAGTCATATTACAAAAAAAAAAAATAGCTATGGAGGATGACGCCGTTGCTACCATTGCACTTGACTTGCTGTGGAGGAAACGAAGGAATGCCACACGCCATTGTGTGTGGATTAAAAATACCATCCAGCTGCGTAAACAACTAGGGGAATACCATTGTCTTCTCCTTGAATTGCGTCTCGATGACTGCCATTTACAGTGCTAAATGAGCTTGACCATTGCCCAGTTCTACGACCTGTTGGCTCACATTGGTGCAAGGACCACCTGCTTCGGCACCAATTACAGGCGTCCCATTTGTGCTGCGGAATGACAATTTGGGACTGCCTTGTTGATGAATTCATGGCTGTTCCCACTACAGAGGAGTGGATGTCTATTACAGAGGGATTTGAGGAGCGACGGAATTTTCTTCTCTGCTGTGGAGCACTGGATGGGAAGCATGTCGTCCTCAAAACCCCTGCCAATTCAAGCTCCCAGTTCTACAATTACAAAGGAACCTCCTCATTGGTTCTTTTGGCTGTTGTAGATGCTGATAAATGCTTCCGGATGATAGATGTTGGGGGCTATGGATGAACCAACCAACTCGGCTTTTGGTCAGGTACTGCACGCTGAGACTCTGCATCTGCCTGAGGACCGGCTACTACAAGGAGCCTTGGAGTCCAGCCACATGTGCTTATTGTTGATGAGGCCTTTCCACTCCAGCGACATTTAATGAGGCCATTTTCAGGATGCATACTCCCAGTAGCACACCAGGTGTTCAATTACTGTCTCTCGTAGGCTTGTCAGCTGGTAGAGAATGCCTTTGGCATCCTCTCTGCAGTGGAGGATGTACAGGCATGCCATAGAGGTGCGTGTAGAAGTTACAGAAAAGTGTGTCAAGGCTACATGTTTTCTCCACAACTTTTTGCGGAAAACTGCCCTGGCATCTGCAGGAAACATCCAGGCTGAGGAGGAAGAACCAGTGCCATGTCAACAACCCATCAAAAGAAGCCATTAGGGGCAGGGAGGCCTTCACTTTTCTTCTCAGCGGAGGGAACGGTCCCATGGCAAGAGTCTGTGTAATGCAACACCAAAACAGCTCTTTTAAAAGCCACCCACATATATTAAGGAGCGAGATTCCTGCAATACTATTTCATCTGCACCAGAATTATGTTTGTGTATGAAAATATGCATACAATTAAATGTTAAGTATATAACGCACAAATATTTACGTGTGCATCTATGTTTGTGTGCAATACCATATTTTGTTCATATTTTCTCCATGTTATGATTGTTATATGTATCTGAATACTATTACATTGTGAGGTAAAATGCAAAGTGAACATAGCTGTATCAATCGAGGCATAAGTAAGGCACACACATCATGCAGAATGATATTACCTGTATTGTTGTGTAAAAGACAAGAAAAGAAAACTAGTAAGAAAACAAAGTACTTTCAATTTAATAGCAAAAACAATGTATATACAGTATATTGTCCTGTCAGCAATGAAGCCTAATTCCTGCTAGAGGTAAGATTTTAAACCCAAACCCAAGCCCAACCCGAGCCAAGCTTCTATCTAGCTGACTTTTTTTTTCTTTTATAAATATATATTTATAAAAATGTATACTAAAACGATGTGTGGAATGTGGATAATCTAAGGAATTGTCACGTGAATTAACCCAGGGGTGTCCAAACGTTTTGCAAAGGAGGCCAGATTTGCAAATCAAGTTAATTGGTTGGGCTCGGGCCGGGTTGGGCTTTATTACAGCTGGCCTGGGTCGGGTTGGGCTGGATTTTTTTAGGCCCAATCTTACCTCTAATTCCTGCCCGGAAAAAATTGCCACCCAGAGTATTTTTTGTGGAATTTGTTCTAAATTTAAAGTAAAACTTTGTGCAATGACTACTAATTTGTGCATTTGAAATGTTATTAATCCTTTCTGGCCTTGTGACACTCTTTTCAAGGCAGGAAGCAGGCTTCTCATGAAGTCCTTGTCTTCAGCATTGTATGGTGGTGGAGATGGAGCATTGTGTCATCAATGTCTTTTTGGGTCCTTCTGGTGCATCGTTTCCTTTTCTTACCTGAAATACACACAAAATATATATTTTTTCAAAGGAGTAAAATTTGTATCAAATTTTATATATATATATATATATATATATATATATATATATATATATATATATATATATATATATATATATATATATATATATATGAACCATTTAACGTGCCGGAGTCACAATGATAAAAAAAACAAAACAATTGTGTACAGTGTACATCGCATGAATAATATATACAGTAGTTTTACTTTGCGGATATGTACATTGGTTGCACTTGCTTAAAATACATTAAATAAACCCATTAGAATATTTGGGGGTAAAGAGTGGGAAAATATGCCTGTGCACGTCCGCCATCTTGTGCAATAAAATTACATACCCCCTGGCATACCCTCTGGAGTACAGGCAAAAGAGGCAGAAGTTCCCTCCTGTTCCTCCTCTTTCCACTGTGGTTGTGGTTCATCTGTAATAATAAAGCGAAATACTAATAAATGCAGCGTGTGTGTAAATAAATCACAATTGTGTAGGCACAGTGACGAACCTACCCTCTCACTTGATGCCGGCCATGGTGAAGCGGTATTGGGAGCACTTGTTTTAATAGCGGGAGCTGTACTGCTCTCCTCTGCAATTCTATCTTGGTCCCCTTGCTCCATGTTGCCACTGGTCTCTCTCAAGGACACATAGGGCTCGAGAAAAGACAGAACCGCAGAGTACTTCCATTTTTTTGTTGGAATGGCTGCTGCTCTTTTTTTTTTTTTTCTACTGCTTTCTTTTTCTCACGTAAATACATGTCCCGTAGTGACTTCCACTTCTTTCAGCATTGGTCTGATGAGAAAAACAACTTCAACATCGCAATAAAGTTGTATACAGTTGTTTTTAAAACTTTTATTCTGACATTTAAATCAATTTAATACGGATTGCTTAACGAAAAGCAATGATTGCTTAACGATAAGCATGAAAAGAAATAGAAAAACAATATTTCATTTAAATCCAGAATTTGGATTTGACCCCATGGGTTCTCCAGGGTTAAATATTCCATTGTATTATTCTAACTAAACTGTTTGTGTCTTACCGTTATTTGTAGATGAAGTCCATGCGCAATATTCCGTGTTAGTCCAGACATTGTCACAAGTTGAGAACAAACGGGAAGCAGTAAAGACGGTTTTTCGAAGTTAACCACATAGCCATTCTTTTCGGGTGTACAACTTCGTTTGAAAAGAGCGCGTTATCTTCTGTTTGAAGCAAACTTTTTAGCTCTGGCGTTGGTCTACCTGTGTTAATCACATCTACTTTTGACTGAAAGTCCAGTTTTGATAATTTTTTAAGCTTATATATATATTCCTCTTCCATTTTGGCAGTCCGACATCGCAAAATACAAAACCAATAGCACTTGACTCGCCTGGTGCCTCTGCGTAGAAGAACAGTGCAACAAGTACCCGTTTGGTCATGTATGCCCTCTTCATTGCAGCTTAAAACTATCTGCCTCACCTGTGCCTTTTCACTGTGGTTTTATTTCCCACCAGAAAAACTAAATATGTCACCAACAAACATTAAACTTTAATGGTAAAAGATATTAGCTAGACTGTGGAAAATCAGGTCAAAAATACGTATCTACAAACATTATATTGGCGACATACAGATATACGGCAAACAGCACGCGCCAGTTACACATATCAACCCAGTTTGTGATGATTGTGCATTCAGTGGTGAAGTTTGACTCGTTGCTGCCCCACCTCTTGTTTTATCCGTTTATTTGAACAGGAAATAGGCAAATTCAGTGATTTTAACAATGAAAAATGTTTGAAATTAGTCATACATAAAAATCAGTGGGCAAATATTAATATAAATTTAATGTTATAATTCTTTATTTTTTTTTACTTGTCATGACGACAGGTGAGGCAGAGCCTCACCTGCCTCCCCTGACCGCACATCCGTGCTGGGGACCCTCCTGGAGGAGCTACACTAAGTGGCTGGGGAGAGGGAAGTCAGAGCTTCCCTGCTGGGGCTGCTGCTCTCAGAGCCCGATTCCAAATAAAGTGGTAGTTTTAATAGACCATCCGTCTATTAAAACTACCACTTTGATATGTGAATAGCAATATTGTAAAAAAACACTGATGTTTGATAATCAAATCATATTAGATCAACACCTCTATCCGATCAATTGCTGCATTTTTCTTCAGTGATTGAGGTCAATAAATTGATGTTTTTTGCTTTCAGAGATTCTGCCACAGGCCCAAACTGAGCCCTCACATTCTGATTATGACTCACATCTACCTGCCATTCTCATCACTGCTCCCTCACAAGATGACATCTATACTTCCTCATCTAACTTCACTATAGCTGATGCTGTCAAAGAACGAAGGCCCTCTTCAGCACCCATTGTTGGCAAAAAAATCATGAAGTCAAAGTGTGACCAAAACACTTGCCACTGATGATGTTATGGTTCAATGCCCTGACTTCTGTCTGAGCATCCTGAGTTCATTTCTCACTCATTGTCTCTATATGTGCTCTGTAGTTTCTCTATATGTGCTCTGTAGTTGAATGGTGACCAGTCCAGGGTGTAGTCCTCCACTTGCTCAAAAAAAAAAAAAAAAAGGCAGCAGTGATTGGCTCCAGTTTACTTGCAATCCTAAAAAGTGTGGAATATGGATGGATGGGTGGACGGTGGTGATGAAAATGACTTTGAATTTAGAAGTCTCTGAATTTTTTTTTGAATGGAATCAACCCGGGCAAAAAGTGTTATTTTCAAATATTGTCCATCTTGTGTTTCAAGGACGTAGCCATTCCAGAAGTGAACATGCAGCACTGACCCCCATGAACTGCATTATATTAACCAAAGATTTTAGAGGATTGAAAAGTGCCTATGTCATCAACCGGCTGCTTCTACACAGACAACTTTGTGTTCTTCTCTGCTGATTGATTGGATGAACCCAAAAGCGACTGGTTCTCCTTTATGCCATTGTCATTGGGCCAAGTGCAAATGCTTTCCTCCTGTTAATTGGCACTGTAATGTGAGAAAAACTATAGTATATTATTATTTATATGTATTGCTGTTTGAGTAACAACTCTATTAAAGGTTAAAAGGTTAAAGGTGGGCAACTTAAATTCTTTTGCTGGTCTGTGATTCATCACGCCCACTTTCTGTCATTTTTTTCAAGCCATATGAAATTGTAATCATTGGTCCATCAGTGATTAGGTAGTAGTTGTATTTTTGCTCAACCTTCACTAGAGAATGACATTGGACTTTTTTTTTTTTCTGGTCCGTCATCTGTCAGGCACTGGTCTACTTCTGTCTGCACTCACACTAAGTCTTTTTCTGTTTTACTACTTACACTTTTCGTGAACATCATGTCTGTGGTTCTACAGTTATAATGCAATTGAAAAACAACAGAGTAATATAAGTATTGCTGAGGTTGAATTTACAATTAAAAAAAATGTCTTTAATGAAGGAAATAAAATCTTGCCTTCCCTGGCAAGAGCCAACCAGAGAAAGAACGCAATCTAGTTCTGCATTCCGAGAATGCTCTTATCGGCAAGAAACCTGAAACAAGAACTAAGAAAGTTAGCAACTAAAAATAAATCTCCAGTCAGCTGTGTTATAGTTAATGACAAGTAGTGAATCCAGCCGATCCAGTTTATTCACTCAACTGAACATATCTCTCCACTGCTTAGTGTCACATTGACTGCAGGCTGATTGCAGTTTGTACTATAAAGATGCAGCAATATCCTGGATCACCATTGTATTTCAGTAAGCAAATAGGGGCGTGATGCGCTGACGGACATCTAACGTAATTCCTATCCCGACGATTACAACGATGGATGAAAAAATGGCAATTCCGACACTTTTAATCCACCTTTTTTTTCTCAGCATTCCAGTCAATTGTTGCTCCGTCAACAATCAATCAATTAAATTTTATTAGTTAGACTTCTGGAGTTCTGGGTATTGCTGCTGCTGTTTAGCACTAGCTGTTTAGCTGGAGAGACAAGCGCTATTTTTCTATTTCTATTTTTTATTTTACCACCTGTTGCACCTGTGTCCGGTGTTTTTCTATCCTTTATCTTTCCTTTATTTTTGAGGACTGTTTCCATTCTTCGTTAGCTTGTGATTCGGCGATTCTCTGAACAGCTCCTAGCTCCGTTCGTCCTCATGTTTGTGCAGCTCTGCTAGTGTAAGTATTCGCTCGGCTGTACTAAGGTAAGCATGGCTTTGTGCACCTCCACCGCATCAGTCACTTGCAACACCTGCACCATTCTCATGGAGAGACTTTATCTCCTGGAGGGACATGTCCGTCAGCTAGAGCAGAGTAGTTTGATAATCGTAGATCGGACGGACACATCTGATAAGGCAAACCGCAGCCCTCACGCTAGTACAGTTGCCAATGCGGGCTGTAGCCTACCCGCTAGTCTGGCTAGCATTAGCCCTAAGCAGCCTTCTAGCCGCAGTGAGCCTATTCAGACGCATAATCGTTTTAGCTCCATTGTTAGGCACACTCCATCTCAGTCTACTGGCTCCCGCACATTAGTTATATGGGACTCCATCACCCATGACATTAAGCTTAAAATGCCATACATAGTAATGAGTATTCCTGGGGCCAGAGCACATGACATTGAAACTAGTCTTAAGGAGCTGACACACAAGAGGCCTAGACACCAACGTATTGCAAACAACACTAGTTACTCAGATATAGTGATACATGTCGGCTCCAACGATACAAGATTGAGGCAGTCTGTGATTACAAAGAAGAACATAGCTAGGACTTGTAATCTCACTGGAAAGATAAATTGGCATTGAGTAATTGTATCTGGCCCTCTGCCTGCGAGAGGAAATGATGAGAGGTTTAGCAGATTATTCTCGCTGAATTGGTGGATGGCTAGTTTCTGTTGAGAGTAAGTTTTCCAGTTTGTAGATAATTGGCCCTCTTTCTGGGGCCAGCCCGACCAGCTGAAGAACGACGGCCTTCACCTAACTGGGAAGGCGCCATCACTCTTTCTGGAAACATAGATAACTGTCTGAGCCTTCCATGACTTCTCACATCAGAGCATGTCGGGTCGCAGGCGAATAGCGAGCCTGCTAGAACGGGTGTGAAATTGTTAAGGCTAGAGTTAACTGGCACTAGGCTGGACTGTTACAACACACATAGTATATGTAGTCTAGTTCACTGTAATCCACACACTGTTTCATTACCTAATGCTGAATCCCCTAGTGATAAGCTGAGGTGGAGCTCAATAAGGAATGTAGCCATGCTTCCTCAACCGGTCGGATTTGTGACATAGTACCTAGGTGGAATATTAATATTAATACGTGCGTTGTAGCCGTTAACAACCTGATTCCCACATTACTAACATTGCAATGAGGTTTTAAATACTCAAAATACAAACTGAGGCCCAGGAATCAAAATCTTATTAGTATTAGTACTACTAACTGTAAGATAGTTAGTAGTAGTTAGGAAAAATAGTTCAGGAAAACGTTCCCGGTTTAAATTCGGCTTAGAGTCACTCTCCTCAAAAGCCCTTCTTGTTATTGATGTGAGATCATTGATTAGAGATCACAATCTTAAAGTGCTTGGTCTCTGCCAAGCCTGATTAAAACCAAATGAATTTTTACCATTAAACGAGCCCTCTCCCCCCAAATTCGTGGGCTCACACGTTGCTCGACTTTGTAAAAAAGGTGGGGGTGTCACCCTAATTTCAGAAACTGGTCTTAAACTTAACATGAGCACTAATCACACCTTCAAGACATTTGAGACTCTCGTTATGCGATGAAGCTCCTCATCATTCTATGTCGCAGTTATTTACTGTCCTCCAAGTCCATATTCTGGATTCTTAGATGCATTCCCTGAATTTATGGCGGATTTAATAACTCATGCGGCTAATATATTAATTATGGGTGACTTCAATATTCATATGAACTCCCCGTTGCAGCCACCTACTGTTACATTTTAAGCAATAATCGATGCTTTTGGTTTTACACAAATAATAGAAGCAGCGACACACTGGAATGGCAATATCTTAGATCGGTGCCAACTTTTAATATGTATTTACAATTGTGATGTTTTAACCAGGGGTTCTAAATGCATTACCTATTTCATAGGGTGAATTCGCTTTATGAGCCCAACCGTGGAATGGATTAATCTTGTAACACGGGGGCCCACTGTATATGCACAATGTTTTCTGTAAACTGTATTGTGTAACCTGTAATCTGTATTGTATTTGTACACAATGGGCCCCTGTGTTACGAGATTAATCTGTTCCGCGGTTGGGGTCGTAAGACGAATTCGCCGTATGACGGGCAATCCAAACCTATGTTAAATAGCTAATGCAAACTAGCATTAGCTAATTAACGCCAGGAACCCCAGGTAAAACCCCCAGAACCTCAGGTAAAAACATCAATATTGTAAATACATATTAAAAATTGGTACCAAAACAGTATAGTAAGAGCTATGCACATATAATATGCATGGATAGAATCAGAAAACATCATAAATAAAAAATACAGAAAATGATTTATTTACCTTCGAGTACCGCTTGTTATGCCCATATACCCTAATTAGGGTTATCTCCAGCATTGTTTCCATATAAATCATCTTCTTCTCTCTTTAACATCACTAGCAATCTTGGGACCCATGGCTAACCATTTCAACCTTGAATTAAGCAGTAACATGCACTATAAATATGGTTTTATAACCACTCACAATCGAACAAAGCTTTACCATTCCACCATTTTGAAACAAGTGAGGCAGACCAATTGCAGACCACCATCTCCGTGAGGAGACGCCGACCAATAGCAGAATTGTAGTGACGCGTTGCAGGGACGGCAACTGAAAATACGTGTAATTCTTAAAAACGCCTTCAGATGGAGACGAAACAACACAAATACAGTCAAGCCCCTAGGGTCATGACAGTTGCAAAACCGGGAAAATGTCATAGGGAAGGTATGAAAAAACTCAGTATTCCACGTCGACACATGAAAATAACATAAGTCAGGGATGTTGTAACACAGAAGTCCACTGTATTTGGTACACGCAGCATCCACTTCCACCTGCTGAGCCCGGAAGGGGGCCCCTCCCACCTGTGGTCCCTTCTGAAGGTTTCTGAAATTCCCCACGTTGGGATTTTTGAATTTTTCCTTCCCCTTCTGATAGCTTTGAGCAGGGGATGCTGTTGTGTACCTATAACGAAAAGATGTCTCTGTACGACTTCTTTTTGTAAGAGAAGTCTCGGCATTTGAATTGGCATGAATCGGTAAAAAATTTGATTGATTGATTTGATTGAACAAAACGACGAACTGTGACGAACTGACAGTCAGTCATGCTGAAGGAGGAGATACTCACCCATTGTAAATGAAACATGCAATGTTATTCATGCAAATATTCTACATATGGAATTTGGTTTGTTTCCAGAAATTTAGAAAACTTTTATATTTTTAATTTCACAGGTAGGTAGTCCTCGCGCAAATGCAGTATGACCATCTAGGCACTCCATGACACGGCGGAACGGAGACACATGCAGCGGGCTGGGGTGGGTGGCATTGTTGCGGAGGCGCAACACAGCGGAGACACAACGGAGTATGTGGAATCCTCATGGAGCCAGCAGAAAACCCTAGTAAGCCCATGGGGGCTGACACAGGTGTGCCCATCGTGGAACATGTTAAACAAGTTAACATGTTAAAACTCACAGGAGACCCAGATGAAAATGTTGGCTGGTGAGTAATCAACAATAAACAAAAAGCCCACAACTCTCATGATGCCAAAATTCAGGAAGTGCGGTCACTTTTTGGCAGGAATTCACTTAGAAGAAATGGCCTCTCCGATACTCATTTTTTTTCCTTGGAAATGTACTATCCTACCATATTGAGCAAAACCAGAACCATGAACCAGAACCAGAACCACCAAGTACTTGGACGATGGAAACATACACATTTTTAAAATGCATAGAATTTCAGGCTATACTGTGGGTCCATAACAGATGGACCAAGAAGTTGTAAAAATAATAATTAAAAAAAAAAAAAAAAAGTTGTATGTATTATTATAAAAAAACAAAGAAAACTGCCAGGGATATAATTTCATGTGAACAGAAGATACAAGAAAAAGAAAAGCAAGGGAATTGTTGTCATTATTGATGTTTTATTGTTCATAACCATTTTAGCATAATTTGTTAGTTGTTAGCAGCAACAACTGGCAGACTAGTCAGAATTGAAGGAAAAGTAAGTGCAGCACTATAGAAATATTCTGGATGAAAGCCTGCTCCAGAGCGCTCTTGATCTGAGACTGGGGTGAAGGTTCACTTTTCAGCAGGACAACAACCCAAACCACACTGCAAAGCTCTGAAATGTTTGACTTCGGAACCACTTTGTAAATGTCCCGGAGTGGCCGAGCCAGAGCCCAGACATGAATTCGATGGAACATCTCTGGAGAGGCTGTGGACAGATGTTTCCTATCCAACCTGATGGAGCTTGAAAATTACTGCATATAGAAATTTGCAGAATTGCTGAAAGATAGGTGTGCTAAGCTTTTGAAATAATAATTCAAAGACTTGATACCGTATTTGCTGACAAAGGTGGATCAACAACATACTAAGCAAAGGCTGTGAATATTTATGTAAAAGTGATTTATTAGTTTTTTAATCAATTCAGACAATGAAAAAAAATCATTTTGTAACTATGGGGTGTTGTGTGTAGAATCTAAGGTAAGAGATAAATTTAATAGTTTGGAATGAGGCTGAGGCAAAATATGGAAAAGGTGAACTGCTGTGAATACTTTCCGGATGCACTGTACATGAGCTACATACATGATAGCCATCAACATTACAGTTCCATGTAAGATCTGAATATGTCATTGTTTACAAGAGACTTGGAACTTTATTATTGCACCTTTACATTTAGTTATTTCTAATGACTAATGACTCATCACTTGTGAAATATTCTGAGCCTGCAAGGAAATTTCTTTTTGTTCTGGCGGTAAAAAGTACACAAACCCAAAACTATCAAAATGTTGCTTTCCCAATAATCCTAATGGAAAGCATATGTGTTTCATTTGAAGCGCAGGAGTTCTCTGTCAGTGCATGGCCAAAGAGGGAATGCTTGGTTGCGAAGCAGTTGCCAAGCTTGTTGGTAGGCCTTAGATGCCTCTTTGTAGTCCAAGTAAGTATATAGATCTGTCCTCCTGCGGACATAAAAATAACATCATATAATTAGTATTCACCTTTCTTTTTTTGAGAATAAAAATAAGAAAATAACGCTGACCTCCTCCAAAGCTGTATAATTTAAAGCATAATATTGCAACCAGTACTCTAGCCACAAAGGTGGCAGAGACTTGTGGTTGACTGAAGGTAAAGCAGAAAGAAGAACCCCAGCTTGCTTAGGGCCTTCCTTTGTGGAGTTTGCAAGTTCTCCCGAGCCTGCGTAGGTTCTTATTGGGTACTCCGGCTTCCTCCCACAAGCCAAAAACATGCACGGCAGGTGTGATTTGGTGCGTAAATGGTTGTTCGTCCCTGTTTTGCCCTGCTGTTCGCTGGCAACCACTTCAGGGTGTCCCCCACCTACTGTCCGAAGCCAACTGGGATAGACACCAGCGAGGCAGTGACGCTAATGTACCAATAGCCTCACCCAACCCTGTGCTTCTGGGGGGGAGAGAAGCGATGCCAGGGGTGGGGAGCAGATGACCCCAGGGCAAAGGATTTGTTTTTTGTCCATGTGAAGTGTAATTGTGATAAAATGTGGATCGGCGTCTTTTTTTTCAGGCCCTTTGATGCACTTGGTTTTTACTGCTTAGACAAACTTTTAACCGGCATTAACGCTGTAAAAAAACTGTTGTTGAAAGTTGGTTTATATTGCTTTTTCTTTTGTCAAAAGGATACAGTTTGAGGTATGCTTATACAATTTTAATAGATAATCTTATTTATGGTTGGTGTGTAAAGTGGGCGGAAGCGCGAAATGTTTTCTCTTTCTTGAGGGGGGGGGTTCAAAATATAATGGAGAAGCACTGCCCTACTCCAACCTGCCACTACCTCAAAGTGGCCAGGACTCTAAGGGCAGTACTTTTAACGTAAGGCTACAAAAATTGGCAATGGCAGCCATATCCTACAATGTAAAAGGATTGGGTTCTGATTTGTTTTTTTACGTCCAATTTTTCATATTTATGGGGGCCAAATTGTACTTGTGCCATGGACAGGGGTGTCTGAGATAGTCAGTAATTTATTAATATTTATCAATATCTTTGGGACCTTAAACATGCCTGAACGCTCACCAAACGCTGCATGGTTGTCAGGTTTGGTGAACGGTTTTATTTGTTAAAGAAAGTGTAGTGTATTTTTCTCTGTCAAGTGGGTTTTCCCAAATGCCGCTCCGAAGACGCCCCCAGGCATAACAGATTGGTGATGGAAGTGAAGGCTTCCTTGACTCAGCCATGCATCCATCCTTCCATCCATGTTCTACCGCTGTCTTCCAGGGTCGGGTCGCGGGAGCAGCAGCTTGAGCAAGGAAGCCCAGAATTCCCTCTCCCCGGCCACTTCATCCAGCTCTTCTGGAAGAATCCCCAGGCGCTCCCAGGCCAGCCGAGAGACATAGTGTCATGGGTCGTCCCCGGGCCTCCTTCCAGTGGGACATACCTGAGACATCTCGCCGGGGAGGCGTCCAGGGGCATCCTAACCAGATGCCCGAACCACCTCAGCTGGCTCCTCTCAATGCGGGGGAGCAGTGGCTCGACGCTGAGCTCCTCCCGGATGACAGAGCTTCTCATCCTATCTCTGAGGGAGAGCCCGGACACCCTGCGGAGGAAACTCATTTCGGCCGCTTGTATCCGGGATCTTTTTCTTTCGGTCACGACCCACAGCTCGTGGCCCTAGGTGAGGGCAGGAACGTAGATCGTCGAGTGGTAAACAGAGAGCTTCACCTTTCGGCTCAGCTCTTTCTTCACCACGACAGACCGGTGCAAAGTCCGCATGACAGCAGACCCCGCACTGATCCGTCTGTCGATCTCACGTTCGATCCTACCCTCACTCGTGAACAAGACCCAGAGATACTTGAACTCCTCCGCTTGGGGCAGGACCTCATCCCAACCCGAAGAAGGCATTCCACCCTTTTCCGACTGAAGACCATGGTCTCAGATTTGGAGGTGCTGATCTTCATCCCAGCCACTTCGGCTGCAAACCGCTCCAGTTAGAGGTCACGGCCTGAAGAAGCCAACAGGACCAGATCATCCGCAAAAAACAAAGATGCAATCCTGAGGCTCCCAACCAAGACAGCCCTACAGCATCCAGAGCCTTCAGAAACTCAGCCATGATGGATGGAAAAAGATTCCCCCGCTACAAAAAAATGATGTGCTCCCACTCTTTTGTGTCAGTCGGCCTTCTTATATTGAGAAAGCTCTGCCTTCCATCAGTTTGTGCATGCTCAGGTTAACTCTCGTCTTTGTCTCCATCCATCTACTTGCAAGTGTACGCCAGATGTGAAAGAGACAGACATTGCAAATTCTGGTTCACACTAAAACATAAAATAAAATAAAAAAAACACACACCAAAGGAATGTCCCCTATCTACCCTTTGACCTGCTCAGCTTTGAATTCCCTCCACCTTCCTAAGTTAACGAGACCATGCTAAAACAAATGGTCTTAAAAATAGGAAAAAATAATAAAAGGTTAACTCTTGTTATTAAAATATTCTTTTTTTTAATAATGACAAAAAATGGCTCTGTAACCATATTGCTGTGCAATACTTGCTGGGGAGACAAGCTCTATATTTTTATGTCGATTTTTATTCTCTATTTTTTTTTTAGCGACTCGTAGGATTAAGTCTCTTGTATTTACTCGTCGGATATTTTTTAATGTGTCAGCCGGTGATTTGTTGACTTTGTTTACCAACTCAGATTAAATCGCTGTTTTAAGATTCTTGTTAGGGCAGCTACCACTGGGGAGAGCCCTCTTGTTCTTCTCTGAATTATTGTTAGGGCCTGAGCAGCTACCTCTAGCGAGAGCCCTCTTGTTCATCTCTGGATTATTAGGGCCCGAGCAGCGACCGCTGCGAGGTCCCTGTTGTTCTTCTCGTGATTATTATTTTTAGGGCCCGAGCAGCTACCGCTGGCGTGAGCCCTCTTGTCGTTCTCTGGATTATTATTAGGGCCCGAGCAGCTACGGGGCGAGTAAAACAAGTGAAAATTGGTCAGAATATCATTAAGACATGGAATATTAAGGTTTTAAAATTTTACGACTTTTCGATAATGGGCGTAGTCTGCATGCCACCTCAAAGTCAGATGACTCGCCAAAACGAAAAAAGTGGCTGTAATTGGCCCCAAAATGGCCTTATGAGTGGAAAATAGCCTCTCACTCCCGGCCCGTTTGACCTAGAGCTCCAAAAAATTGTAGCCTTATGTAGGACCTCGAGCCCTACAAAAAAGTGAGCGCGAGCCATGTGCTCAGATATACAGAAAGAGAGTTATGAATTTTTGAATGTGCACTTTTGGCCCGTTTTTGCTCATTTGCAGGTCCCGAACTGCTCCTTTTTTCTCCCAAACACTTGACCCGATCGACTTCAAATTTGCTGTGATGTTTTATCTGACTGTGAGACACAATTGTTCAAGTTTTCGTGATGATCCGCCTTCAAATATGTTGGGGGCGGGGCTTTATATTATGCCTTTGATGATTACTTTGCCACATGTGAAACAAACCTTTATAACTCAGCTTTACAAGCTTGGAAAAATCTGAAACTTCACAGACACATGGAGATTCAAGCCCTTAACACAAGTGTTTAAAAAAATCTTCAATTGCTTATAAGGCCATCTAGTGGCAAACAAAAATGTCAGTCTGATGTCTGGCCAAAACGAACAAAGTTGCTTTGTTTGGTCCCAGATGGTCTTATCTTTTCTAAACTTCATATATTTGATGGGTTTCCAATGCGGAATACACCTATCAACGTTTTTTTTGTTATAGTGCGAGCGCCACCTAGTGGCAGCCAAAAATATAGCAATTCTTAAACGTTTTTATGTGTTTAGCTTAGCCCTTTGAAGTAATATCGCTGAAATTAAGTCTGAAAAGCCTCTAGACAGCCCTGCTGACCTCCACCAAATTTTACGAAGTTTTGATAATGGGCGTGGCCTCTACGACCGTTTTCATTCCGAAGCTTTATCTGTCCAGTAAAAGTTGCTGTAGTTTGACCCAGATGATCTGATCTTCTCACAATTTCACACATTGGATGAAAATATTCTCCTAAACAAAGCTAGCGCCACCTAGTGGCTGCAAAAAAAGGTCATTAGTCGAAAGATTACGGTCAATCCTGTTTGGTTTGACCTACAGCTATGAAACAAAAAAAGGTCAAACAAAAAAGTCAACAGAAGTGATGTGCTAGGATGTACAGAAAACTTGTTATGAATTTTTTTAATGTGCAGTTTTGTCTCATTCTTAGACATAAGCTGGTCTCAAACTAGTGCCTTTTTCTCTTAAACGATTCATCCCATTACCTTCAACTTTGGCATGAATCATTATCCAACTGAGGGGCACACATAGGCCAAATATCGTGAAGATCTCTTGACATAAAAGATGGGGGCGGAGCTTCAAATTATGTTTAATACTTCCTTCGCCAAGAGTGACAAAAATCTTAATAACTCAGCTATGACAGCTTCAAACCATCTGAAACTTTCCTGGGACTTTAAAAGTCATGCAATAATACAGCTTTGTGATAAACTTTCAAATCATTTACAGCGCCACCCAGTGGCGGACAAAAATCTCATGTTTCATACTTTTATGTACTGTGAAATGCCTGTTTGACTAAATGAACTCAAAAATGGTCAGAAAAACTATGACACATTGGAACATTAAGGTTCTCAACTTTTATGACTTTTCAATAAAGGACGTGGCCTCTATGCCAACTCAGAATCCGATGTCTCGCAAAAATGGTAAAAGTTGCTGTAATTGGACCTAGACGATCTGATATTTTTAAAACTTCATATATGGGATGGGAGTCCAATGTGAAACACACCTACAAGCCTAGTTTTTTATCATAGTACGAGCGCCACCTAGTGGCAGCAAAAAAAATAGCAAATCCTTAATGTTTTTATGTACTCTGCTGAGCCCCTTGAAGTGATATCCCTTAAATGTTTTCTGAAAAGCCAGTGGCCATGTCTTATGCCATCCACAAATCAGTACGATGTTTCGACAGTGGGTGTGGCCTATATGGCATTGAAAGTCACAAAATTGGAACAATAAAAGCTGCAGTAACTCCACCCACATTGTCCCACCTTGTCTCAGTTTTACATATTTGGTAAGAGTCCTGCACTGAAGTCATCTACAACTACTTTTTCATCGTTCATAGTCCTTGTTCATACCCCGACCTGTTCATACCCCTACGTGCACAGGTCTGCGAGGGCCCTTTATAGCTGCTTGCAGCTCTAGTTATTATTATTCTCCCGAATTAATTGGATTTTTGAGGGCATAAACATGCACGAAAAGTCACCAAAATTCACACACTCATCGGGCCTGCTGTAAAATTCGGTATTTTGGTGTGTTCATACATAAAATCTAAAAAATTTATTTTTAGCGCCACCTAGAGTCGAACACTTCTCCTGGGTAATGGCCAGTTTCACCTTGAGCTTTGAAATTTTTCAGGCATATATTAGACTTGAAGACCTACAAAAAAGTTATAGAACGCCATGTGCTAGGATGTATAGAATCAGAGATATGAATTTTTTTATCTGCATTTTTCGACTGTTTTTGGATGTTTGCAAGTACCAAGTTCCTCTTAATAGCTCCTAAACGGTTGACCCGATCAACTTCAAATTTGGCGTGCTTCATTATCAGCCATAGGACCACAACTGAACAAAACTTTAAGAAGATCGGCAAACATATATGATGGGGGCGGGGCTTCAAATTATGTGTTTCAAAATTCCTTCGCCATGAGCAACAAAAACATTAATAACTCCAATGTGCAAGCTTTAAAAAATCTGAAACTTTACAGAAAATTTACTAGTTGTGTCCTTAAAATATCTGCATGATAAATTTTCAAATTATTTGCAGCGCCACCTGGTTAGAGGCAAAAATGTCATTTTTTAAACTTTCATGTATTGCGCAAAGCCCATAAGAGTAAATGAACTGAAAATTTGTCCGAATAGCATCGAGACTTAGAGAAAATGGGTTTTCAAATTTTACGACTTTGTGATAAAGGGGGTGGTCTGTATGCCAAATCAAAGTCAGAGTTTTCCAAAATCAGTAAAACTTGCCCATATGACCTTTAAAACGGCAGCCCCTTCCGACCCATTTGACCTAGAGCTACGAAACCTTTTATGCATATGTAAGACCTCAAGACCTACAAAAACATTATAGAGCGCCATGTGTTAGGATGTACAGAACCAGAGTTATCAATTGTTGAATGTAGAATTTGGTCCGATTTTCTACATTTTTCAGTACCGAAACCCTTGACCCGATCAACTTTTAATTTGGCGTGCTCAATTATCTGACATAGGGCAAAATGCCTGGGCAAAATTTTGAGAAGATTGGTTGACAAATATGATGGGGGTGGGGCTTCAAAATATGTGTTCCAAAGTCACATTTCCTTCGCCATGAGCAACAAAAACCCTAATAACTCCGATGTGCAAGCTTGAAAAAATCTGAAACTTTACAGAAAATCTACTAGTAATTGCTTTAAAATATCTGCATGGTTATTTTTCAAATTATTATAGCGACACCTATTTACAAACAAAAATGTCATTTTTTAAACTTTCATGTGTTGTGCTAAGCCCGTCAAGAGTAAATGTACTGAAAATCTGTCCGAATAGCATCGAGACTTAGAGATTAAAGGTATCCAAATTTTATGACTTTGTGAAAAAGTGGGTGGTCTGTATGCAACCCCAAATTCGGAGTTTGCTCAAATCATCTAAACTTACTGTAATTGAGCCCAGGTGATCATAGAACGGCAGCCAGTTCAGACCCGTTTGACCTAGAGCTACGAAATTTTTTATGTATGTGTAAGACCTCAAGACCTACAAGAAGATTATTGAGCGCCATGTGTTAGGATGTACAGAACCAGAGTTAGCAATTGTTGAATGTAGCATTTGGCCCGATTTTGTACATTTTTCGATTCCAAAGTCCTTGACCCAATCAACTTCACATTTGAGGTGCTCCATTACCTGACAAAGTGGCACCATTGGGCAAAATGTCATCAAGATCGTCTAACCTATATGATGGAGGCGGGGCTTCAAACTACTTGAATCATATTTCCTATGCCACCGGTGCCAAAAACCTTAATATTTCAGGTTTTTCACTGTGCTAATCCTGTTTGAGCAATTTAACTGTACCAATAGCAACACCTGGTGCCAGACTAAAGAGACAGTTTTTACACTTTCATGTTCTTTCTACCTGTTAATAAATTAAAACTATTAAAACTATTATTAAAGCTGTTAAATTAAAGAAGTAAATTAAGGAAGGGGAAGGGTGATGTTCATTGCATTTTGTGCAGTGCCTGGAACATCTCTGTCATTTGGTCTAAGCGAGAGGCTCACTCACCCATGTGAGCAAGTTTGAGAGAGAGAAAAGACAAAATGCACCTCACTCTCCCTTCATTGACTTTTCTTCTTCTTTTTAAGCATCAAATTGTGATGTTTGTCAGTTGTTTGTTTTTTGCAAGTCAGATAAATGTGATATGGCCATTCATACTGAAGTTGCAAGTACAAAAGATCAGATATCTATCAGATCTAGTACCACATTCTCTCGTGGTCTGGGTTCAGTTTTTAAAAATCATATATTTGACATTCACACTACCATCAAAAGATTAAATAAAGTTTGGAAAGAGGAAAAAAAAATGAAATTGGGTCACTTCAGGCTCCAGTGTGAACCTATTTTGGATTGTACCTGAGAGAGTCCGGAAGCGCAGAAGAGTCAGTTGATGACACCAGAGAAAGAAAAGAATGGAAAAGTTCCAATTTACACAGGGCAGACCTGAAAGGAAAGGGAGAGGTTGAGGGTGAGAGCGTGACAGAGAGAGAGAGAGATAGACAGAGATGGGGAAAACAGAAATAATCATTTTTTAAATTAATAATCATTTTTTAAGATCTGCAATATAATTTTTTTTAATACTGCATAACTACCTAGCTTTAGCTGTACCCAGGGTCTTCTTGGTGGCTCCTTGTTTGAAGCCACTGGCAGTGACATCAAGTGGCTGCTCAGGCACTTTGCACCAGCTGATAGCTGAAACCCATAAACATTGAAGAGTTCAACATTTCCAAGCAACACTGTGTGAACGTGATTGATTTCAGACCAGCACTGTGTTGCTCACAACAGAGGATGTTCACTTTGGGAAAAGAAGATTATCAAGTTGGTTAAGCGTTTTCCTGACTAAACTTCTGGAAAGGAAGTTCAAAATAACAGCGTAGCAATGCCTTTCATGTCATATGTGAATTGTACCATAAGTACAGTTTGGGGATGGGCTGACTTCCTCACTAAGTTTGGCTTCGACCATGATTCCGTGGCTTGACAAGCTACACATTGTCTCGTAGGTCTTATCCGTGTGGAACGCAGGAGGTTGGCTGCTGGAAAAGTTGCTTTTGGGACAAAAATGTTTGGGTAGCCCTGGTACACAGTATAATGTAGTGCTGATGTTCGAAAACGGAACCTACAAAGACACTTACGAAGCACAGTTTAAATCGCAAGCTATCGGATACGAGGAGCGATTTATTGTGGGAATCGAGCGGCTGCGAGGAAGTTCAATATCAAATAAACATTGGTTCAAATTAACAGTCACCCACACTGTAGAAAGGAAAGGGAACAGCACAACAGGCCACGAGAAGTCGGCTTTTACTATTGTGCTTGGTTGCCATTCTAATGGACAAAAACTGCCACCTATGGTGATTTTTTTTAAAAGGAAGATTCCAGCTGGATTCATCAAGCTTTCACAAAAGCCGGCATTGTCTCGGCAACGAGATGGACTCGGCAAGAGGGAACGTGTTGTGTTGGATGGGGAACTTGCGTCTTGTGTGTGTGTACCAATGTTCCCGCTAACTTTCAATGTGCCTGAGCATTGGCACAACCTTCCTGAGCAGTTTTTGGACCGAGGTGAGCAACTTCAGACATGCACACAGTGCAAATCTGATGCCGCTCCCAAAGTGACCAATATAACGGAACTCACATTTTGTCATTAATGAGCAAGGAAGGAGGGGGGGTCTCTAAGTATATCCAGGGGCTTAGCTACAGCCCTGGAATGAGCCAGCCGCAGCTCGCGCTTTGATGACACAAGGCTGCACGGAACCCCTCAAGGAATTCATGTGAACAGCACAACATGATGATGTCCAACAACTTTTAAACATATGTGTGGACTGGTAATGTGCTTCTGGGTACTTATCTCATCATTTATGAGGGAATAGCTCAGGTGACAACAACATGCGTCATCCAGCACCAATACGAGAGAACGATACATCTATGATTGTTTTATTGCATTATATTGCCAAACAAATCACAACGATTTTTGTTCTTTTTCAAAAAGTTTGCTATTAATTTTATGTGTATATATATACTATCTATCTATCTATATATATATATATATATATATATATATATATATATATATATATATATATATATATATATATATATATATATATATATATATCTTGGGCAATAACTGTTTTAGACATGACAGTGTAATATATATTGCACTTGTCACCATGACAATTAACGAGCCACAAGCTGTGAAAAAGCTGTGTGTTTGCATATACTCCGACAGCCATTCCATCTTAAAAGAAGCACATTTCTTTTTTTCTTTGGCTTGGTGAGTGGTTGTGTCGCTGCTCTTTTGTTTCGCCAAGAAAATGTGTTGGCATTTGCGTCTCTTAACTCCACACTGTTGTTAGCTAGCTAAAATGCACCGGGTGTATATGCAGAGAATATTTCTGCCTTATCGTTTGATTGGATGAATAGTGTAAGCGAAATGTATCGTATCATTGGCAGGACACTTGTCACTCGCTGAGTCACAATGCAAAATGGCACAGAAAACAATATTATTGGTGTAATTAATTTGATGAGGTCTAATATTAGACATTATTTAATATGTTTATATTGCATTTTGTCTTATGCGCAGCATAGATTTTCTTGTGTGCTGAGGGTGCGAAGAGTGCGCAATTGCGCACACGCGCAGCTTAGAGGGAACACTGGTGTGTACTGTTTACTGTTCATTTGACGCTTACTGCCTAATATGGCACAATGTGTTTTTTGTTAATGTGTTTGTTTTTAATACACTCAGAATCTACTTCAACCTGTTTGAGTGGAAGGGGGCTCCTCCCACCTGTGGTCCCTTCTGAAGGTTTTTTATTTTCCCGAAAGGACCTCTTTTCACCTGTGAAGGCCTTTGAGACTTCGGTGATTCAGGGCTACACAAATAAACTTGATTGATACTGTTAAAGACTGAAATATCACCAGCAACTGAGACTGTGCCTTTCAATAAACAGGTGTATTTTGTTTGCGAAAATACAGTACGCATTTTTGTTGCCTACTACGTGTATACACTTCCATGCTCCCAAATATGGCACATCAAACATTTTGCAGAAATAGGGAAGATTTAACTGGGTGAGGTGACACACTATTTCCAACAGTGACAGGTGACATAGGTGTCAACACTTACAATGATAGATTAAAATGACAAACTCTACTGTTCCGTCGAATCTTATTCCGTTGTTTTTACAATGTTTTTGTTATTCAGAGGTTCATCGGCAAAATATTGGTAATGGATCGACGAGCAGTCCGTCGGCAAAACATTGATGATGGACCGTTGGACAGTTCATCAGTTCTGACGAACTGCTCACTTCTGATAGTTTCCATGCATAAAATCAGAAAACCTCCAAAACAAACAAAAATATGGCAAAAAATATTTTTTTCAGAATCAAAGGATATCTATACAGTATTATTGTTTAAATAATCCGTTATATGCCTTCTAAAATTTCTAAAATGCAATGGCACTCATATAATTACCTCTGGTTTGGGACACTTCCCCATGTTAAAACCGCCATAACCTGTTCCTTGCACAGTAAATGAGCATTCAGGTGTCTACAATTTCAACCCCCCTATACTTTCCTACAATTGATCAGTATTAACAAAGTAAATATAAAAAAAAAACAAATCAAATTGTGGATTAATGTGTGCTCATTTTAAAGACAAAGTAAAATTTTCCGTTTTTAAAACGTAAAATTTTAAGTGTAGGCCAACATACATATCATTTGCATGGTAAACAAACATGAACATTAAACAATACAACAGTCACCTAATAATAAAAGTTAGCACAAAATACTTTTTACCTAACTACCAGAAATATAATCTCTTCTTCAAACATCCAAGACATGCCCATAGTGAAATTCTACTTCGTTTAAGCACCATAAGAGAATGGGACGTGAATGCAAAAGTTCCTTCATGAGTAAAAAAAAAAACAATCAGCAAGATAGCGTCATGACTCACCCGAGTTACATGGTCTCACTGTTAGAGGTAGTTGGCCAGCTAGCATTTCAAGTTGTGAGCTGTCAATGTCTGAGTGATTATCCTAACTGTGATGGTGAGACCAAAGCATTGGATAAACGACAAAAAAAAATAAAAAAGCCGGTTGATTTTTAGAACTATAATAAGATAAAAACGAAGAACAAAAGACAAGGACAAAGGACAAATATAGCAATTCTACCCCATATACTGCCATGAGAGGACACTTAGGATTGTATATCTGTCGAAGTTGTAAAGAGTCTTTGTTGACATGCCAAATTTCTTCAGTCTCCACAAAAGGTACAGTCTCTGTTGGGACTTCTTGATGATCTGTCGACTGCTGTGGGACCAGGTGGGGTCCTCGCTGATGTAGGTGCTGAGAAATTTGAAGGCTTTCACCTTCTCCACCTCATTGATGAATAGTGGTTTGTGCGCCTCCACCTGCCACCTTGGGTCTACGGTCTGTTCTTTGGCTTTGTCCGTGTTGATGTGGAAATTGATGCTGTGACACCAGGCCACAAGGTCTGCCACCTCTTTCCTGTATGCTGTCTCCACCTCACCAGTGATCAGTCCGATGACTGTTGTGTCCTCCACATACTTACAGTAATTATGTTGGTGTTGTTTTGGGAGGCAACACAGTCATAGGTGAAGTGTGTGGCTGTACTCAGGTCATATCAGGCCTTTTCGTAGTCCTCAGCGGTGCTCGAAACAAAAGCAGGTGCGCGTGTACATAATTTGACCCTCACATCACAGTTCATCCAGGGCTTTTGGTTATTTATCTAGGGCTCTTGCAGCTGTCCGTAGCTATAACACACATGTCCACGTAATATAATTTAATGATAACTAAACCTAGGATTATATTTTAAACATACTGTTGCTGTTAAGAACACAATTATTTGCAAGTTTTTGAAATATATAATTTAGTTTATTAGTTTTTAATGAAAATTGGTCTAAATCTTACCGTGTCTCTTTAATTGTATTATGTTGTTAGGTGTAATGAGATCATGCATCATGGTGATTTTGCACGATTGATTGATTGATAGCAATTATCGCGGTATTGGCATTCCATCCCTTGGCTATAGTCAGAGAACACGAGAGGCTGGAGTTGCCCTCAGAGTCACGGCCCTCATACAGTCATTCCTACAAGACGCGCGATTGGCTCTCAGTGCGACCATTGACCAAGAGTTGTAATCCACTTCCGCCCAGGAGTTCAAATCCACTCCTGCCCTCATTGGTCGATGGTCGCGCTGGGAGCCAATAAGTGTCTTGTAGGAGTGCCCCTGAGCTGATTGATGGATAGTCTGGCCAGTCAGTTGAGAAGAGTCCTCCATCTCCATGCTCCTTTTCCGAGTGAAGATCACACACAAGCGCGGCTGAAAGAGAGCGTGAGGAGGAAAGAAAGCTTTAGGATCCTGTTATCTTTTGTAATTAGAATTTCAAGTGTAAACTCTACTTGTTGTCTGTTTGGTCAGCTACAGCCTCCACTATCGTTCGACATCTGAGGGCTGTTACTCCAAGGGCAACCCCCCCCCCCCCAATCAACTACAGCCCCAAGGGATGGAAAATGAGAAGGGATAACAGTAGAGTTACTGTAAAGGTTTTAATAATTTAAAATGTAAGTAAATATTTGTAACACCGATTATTTTGGCTCATTTGGTTTAAACTTATGTTTTGTTAGTCAGAATGTATATGATGAAAATATTTTTTTGTTTATTTTTTTAATTATTGTTTACTACCACAACTCAAAAAATAATACCAGTACCATGAAATGGTATCGTTGAATATCGGTATATGTTCCCATGTACCAAGCATTAGAACAAACCTGGTTCAAATGTGAAAGCTACCTAACTTAACACAGACATGCGTGCATGCACTCTCTCTCACACACATTCACAAACACACGTACACACACCAAACTCATGACTAATTATTACTACGTTGATGACAAACTATCTTATCAGATTACCACAATTCACGTAGGTCAAATATTTTGCGTTGCGCTTCCACAACGGCTCCTCACACCTGTGCCCACCACGCGCGTCTCCGGGTGCTATGCTGCTTCCCACATTTGGTGGAACCACTCTCATTCATTAACATCGCACACGACACAGCGGAGGCGCAACGCAGCAGAGCGGAGCCGCAACACAGTAAGTGGTCTCGTCGGGTTAGTGATATTGATGCCAGTCAATGCTTACCAATGTGTCACCCTCCAGATGAGCTGCAAGCCAAATTTCCACCCTGTCATCTTCCACCAGCTAGTCACATGTATCGTGATTGAAGATTTATTATGGACATTCAAATTAAAACTTCCCATGGCACCTTCAAAAGTCCCTAAATACATTATTCCAACTCTCAGCTTTAGTGGTAAGATGGGTGACAACAACTGTACATGTGACTGCGCATATGACATTTTCAAGTGCCAAGGTGCTCACACATTTTTTTTTTTTAATTGTTTTCCAAATGACAGAAATGTGCCACAGCGATGGAGCTCTTTAATCCCTTGTTTTGAGATTACTGTGCAATTATATATATATATATATATATATATATATATATATATATATATATATATATATATATATATATATATATATATATATTTAAAAAAAAACCTCAGTAGCAAACCTACCACTTTTCTACAAACCAGCCGTGGCTGTGATTTCTATTTTGCATTACCTGCTCAATATTTCAACATTACCTCCTCAACATGGTCAGGGCTGCGAGGGCTCTTAACAGCTGCTGTCAGCTCACATTTACCTCAGATTCAAGTTAATTCTATGACTGGGTATTTCTTTCATTAGTAGAGATATACAAATAACTTTTGCCACCGTGTACAAGGTGTATGAGAAATGTTCCAAGACCATTTTCACTCACTGTGGGCTGAATGATAAACCAGCACATCTGCAAAGAGATCCTGCAGTGTTTGGTTCTTTGTGCAACAAAATATGAGACTTGTGGCAAGACAATTGTGTGTGCATCTGAAGAAGGATATTGCCATGTGGTAGTTACTTTGGTCTTTCTACTTATATGATTTGGATCTGTGCAATTTATCTAATTTGCTAAGATGAAGGGTATTATCAAGGAGATGCATTTTGAAAATAGGGACAAAATCAAAATGGCTTGAATGACAAAGCTGTGCATGATCCATGGATAAAGAACAACTCATTCACTGGCACTGAGACAAAAAAAAGTACACTTCAGGGTAATTATATCCAAGGGAAAAATGTTGTGATTTTTTTTTTTCAGATACACTTGGTAGATTATTTGATTATGGCACAGTACCTGCCCCACAGGGTGTGATGCATCCTTGCCCAGGCTTGTGCTGCAGCTCAGTCTGAGCCCGACTGAAAGCAAACTCCAATTTTGACTGGAGAATTACTGGTTGGGACAATGAGAAACCAGCAGGAAGGTCTGATATATGGGAGCACCTGAATAGCACAGAATAAACACAGGCAAAAACAGCTTTTCACATAACATAATGACTTTTGAACCATATTAGCAAAAGCAGAAACATTTGCCAACATTGTTCCATAAATCAGACACACAAAAATCCTACAATAAAAACAGCCACTTTTTTGCTGGTTCGGCAGTCGTCGGTTGCCAGTGCCCCCCCCCTTTCAGTCATCATCGGTCCGCCAATTTTTTTATCCAAAAAGTGCCAGTCAGCCAATCGTCGGTTTGTTGTTCACTCAAGTCATCATCGCCTGATCAACCCCAATCCTAACCCCTAAAATTTAAACATTCATCTTCCTAATAACACTGCAATTTGCAATTACTTCCACTTGGGCGCATACACACACAATTATGATGCAGACATAGTATTGCTACTGAAGTCTTTTTTTTTTTTTAATGTAACGTAAAAATAAACGGTAAAACTAAAGAATTCATGTGATTAATATGTCACATACACTACAAATGAAAGGCAACATTTTGTTGATCATGCCATTTTTATTCATCATCGTCTAAATTGGATTACCAGGCTAAGAGGCAGACAACCTCAACCTGATTGGGTGAGATTGTCACTTTGCGAAGTGTTCATTGGTTACTGGAATATATATATATATATATATATATATATATATATATATATATATATATATATATATATATATATATATATATATATATGCAGTGTATAATTTATGTGTTCTTTGGTGTATTGTGACCACATCAGCAAATGCCTTTTTTTAAAACAATGGGACTTTGCAAGAGCGTCTTTCTGATAGATCGTCGTCACATACGTAGATCCCGTCTGATTGCAGCAGTATTCACAGGCAAGGTTATATATTTATTGATCCTCTTGGAGCTAATCATTAGCTGAACTATTGCCAGTTTGGTTATAGTCTGATCCATTTGAGAAGCTATTTTTTTCTTCCATGTAACTCTGGTTTATCTGCTATTTTTAAGTACTGTATTATATATCATTTTAACTGAACAGCTTGTAAATTTTTTCAGGACAAATGCACCCTTACATATGCAATGGCAGATGCATTGATCCTTAAATAAGGACTACTTGTAAAACTTTTTTTTAATTCAGAAAGTCTACGGCAACACCCTACCTAAAAACACTACCCCTATTTTATTGAACACACACCTTTCAGTTAATCATTTGGTTTCACAGAATCAATCATACTTATCATGCCTGTTGGTTTAACACTACATATCAGTTATTAATGAGCAAAATAATGCCCTCATTGGCATTTCGGAATTCTGACGATTGTGTGGAATTGACACTTATGACTTTGAAGAATAAGAATGTAAGGCATATGAAATTCATTCTTCTCTTATTTAACTGTCACAATTCAGTGCAGGTTAAATAAAAACAGGTAAGTTAAATAATGTTTACCATACACTTCAGAAATTTACTTGCAGTGTAGAGGTCAAAATTTTAACAAAAACAGTGACTTATCTTGTGACTTGATTAACATTGGTATATTTTATCTGCAGTAAGCCTCACCTTGTGATTAAAGCTCTTTGCATGGCCTCGTGGCTTAAGGGGCACTTTCCTACCACCACAGTGTTAAAGTAGAGAGCCTCCTGTAGGTAGTGGGATAAAAGTGCACCCTGGAATCCCAGCACCCCCCAGCGAGCCATCTTATCGCTGCATGAGAGAGACAGGGTTGACTCTCCTCGACCAGGCTTTAACCTCAGTAATCCTGTTCTATGGTAGGCCAGCCCTGGTTCAAAAGGATCAGCAAGGCCACCTGGTACAGACTTGGCTCCTGTTCTGAGAATATCATAGACCGGTGGGTTCAGACTGACAAAGACAATAGCGGGAACATTCGAAGTGGCACTGTTGTAAATAGGTTTTGCTGAAGTTGAAGCATGGGAGATTGTCTCGAAATGTGTTTGAGCAGCTGGGCTCTGTAAAAGTTCATCATAACTTTTAGATGAAGATGAAGGCAAGGAAAAAGGCTGTTTTGAATCCTGAATATTGTGAAGCGTTGTCTCTGGAGGGTCTTTTGCTTTGAGAGAGGACCGCTTCAAGTTTTGCTGTAGAATATGCGCTGTAGCTTTTCTTTTCAGGCCTCCTGCATCTGTCCCTTGGTTATTCTTTATAGGTGTGATAGAGGTACATGCTTGAAGTTGTCTGTCATTCAAGGGGATTATAGAGGCATCACCACCTAATAAACAAGAGTCACAAACAAATTTAATGCAGTCAATAATAACAAATAATGACAGTAACAACAACAAAAACAGTAACAATAATAATGGTAACTAGAGCTGCAAGCAGCTATAAAGGGCCCTCGCAGACCTGTGCACGTTGGGATTTGAACAGGTCGGGTTATGAACAAGGACTATGAACGATGAAAAATTAGTTGTAGACGACCAGTGCAGAACTCTTATAAAAGTTTGTAAAATTTAGAGAAGGTGGGATAATGTGGGTTGAGTTACTGCAGCTTCTATTGTTACAGTTATGTGACTTTGCACTGTCGTATAGGCCACGTCCATTATCGAAACATCGTACTATTTGGTGGAGGGCATTAGGCGTGGCCAATGGCTTTTTGGACATTATTTAAGGGATATCACTTCAAGAGGCTCAGCAGAGTACATAAAAACGTTAAGGAATTGCTATATTTTTTGCTGCCACTAGGTGGCGCTCGTACTATGATTAAAACTAGTCTTGTAGGTGTGTTTCACATTGGACTCTCATCCCATATACGAAGTTTTGCAAATATCAGATCATCTAGGTCCAATTACAGCAACTTTTACTGTTTTGGCGATGACATTGGACTTTGAGTTGGCATAGGGGCCAGGCCCTCTATTGAAAAGTCATAAAAGTTGAGAACCTTCATGTTCCAATGTCTCAAAGCTTTACTGACCATTTTTGAGTTCATTTAGTCAAACAGGCATTGCATGGTACATAAATTTGTAAAAAATGACATTTTTGTGCGCCACTAGGTGGCGATGTAAATGATTTGGATATTTATCACATAGCTGTATTAGGGCATGACTTTTAAAGTCCCTGCAGAGTTTTACATGGTTTGAAGCTGAAACAGCTGAGTTATTAAGGTTTTTGTCACTCTTGGCGAAGGAAATATCAAACATAATTTGAAGCTCCACCCCCAACTTATATGTCATGAGATATTCATGATATTTGGACTGTGTGTGCCCGTTAGTCGGATAATGATCCATGCCAAAGTTGAAGGTCATGGGGTGAACCGTTTAAGAGAAAAAGGTACTAGTTTGAGACCAGCTAATGTCTAAGTACAGGGCACATTAAAAAAACAATTTTTCTGTACATCCTAGCCCATCACTTTTATTGACTTTTATGTAGGTCTTACAATCCTCATTCATAATCATAATTCCCTCCATTCAGCACACAATTTCATGCAATTCTTCACTCAGCGGATTCAGCTAATAAGGGAAGAAATAAAAAAGGCAGCGCCGCTCACCACCTCGACTATGAATGTTGATGCTAGTTCGGACAATCAGGTTCATGAAAGTCTGGCTACCCTGTCCCAGTTTGATTTAGTATCCCTGGAGTGTCTTACACAACTAGTTAATGCAGCAAAGCCGACGTCCTGCATGCTCGACCCACTTCCAGGCAAACTCGTCAAAGATCTATTCCCGGTCTTAGGGTCATCTGTCTTGAATATTATCAACCTGTCATTCTCCTCTGGCATTGTACCTGAGACTTTTAAGACGGCTGTCATTCAACCATTACTTAAGAAACCTCACTTAGATCCTGAAGATCTCTCTAACTATAGGCCAGTGTCACACCTTCCGTTTATCGCCAAAATTCTTGAGAAAGTTGTAACACAACAGCTTAGCGATTTTATGATAGACAACAATAGATTTGAACTCCTTCAGTCAGGTTTTAGGGCCAACCACTCAACTGAGACAGCCCTAGTAAAAGTGACGAATGATCTTCTATTAGCCTTGGATTCCAACGTCTCATCAGTATTGTTACTGCTTGATCTTAGTGCCGCATTTGACACTATTGATCATCATATTCTTATAGAACGTCTTAGATCATGTGTTGGTATCTCGGGATCAGCACTTTCTTGGTTCAGATCTTACATCCTGGGAAGGACGCATAGTGTTATAGAACTATATAGGAACTAGTGTTATAGAACTATATAGAATCTATAGTGCCCTTATAGAACGTCTTAGATCATGTGTTGGTATCTCGGGATCAGCACTTTCTTGGTTCAGATCTTACATCCTGGGAAGGACGCATAGTGTTTCTTATGGTGATGCGATCTCTGAGTCTTTCTCCGTCTCATGTGGTGTCCCGCAGGGGTCAGTACTTGGTCCCTTACTGTTCAACATCTACGATTCCTCTCGGCGATATTATACGTAAACATGCTATTAGTTTTCATTGCTATGCTGATTATACCCAACTCTATATGCCCTTAGAAATAACGGATCCGTGCAAGTGCAGTAAACTGGAGGCTTGCCTTGCCGAGATTAAACAATGGATGTCTTCCAATTTTCTGCTTCTCAACCCTAATAAAACTGAGATGTTATTTATTGGCCCTGCTCATCATCAGCACTTGCTTAAGAATACCACGCTGAACCTAGAAAACTGTATTATTTCCCAAAGTAGTTCTGCAAAAAATCTCGGCGTGATATTCGACTCCACTCTCTCCTTTCGAGCACATATTAATAACATGACAAGAACGGCGTTTTTTCACCTCCGCAATATAGCTAAAATTCGCCCTATTCTTTCTCTTAGCGATGCAGAAACATTAATTCATGCATTTGTTACGTCGCGCCTAGACTACTGCAACATTTTGTTTTCTGGACTCCCCATGTCCTACATTAAAAGCCTGCAGTGTGTACAGAATGCAGCAGCGAGACTATTGACAAGGACGAGAAAGTTTGATCATATTACTCCGATTCTAGCTGACCTGCATTGGCTTCCAATACACGTGAGATGTGATTTTAAGGTGCTGTTAATTACTTATAAAATTCTACACGGTTTAGCTCCTTCCTATCTCGTCGACTTAGTATCACCTTATGTTCCGCCCCGACAACTTCGATCGCAAAATGCCGGTTTGCTATCGACCCCACGGGCTAAAAAGAAGTCTGCGGGATCAAGGGCATTTTCCATTCGCGCGCCAGTACTATGGAATGCCCTACCTATGGAAGTTCGCGCAGCCACCTCAGTAGAAATCTTTAAATCCCGACTAAAAACACATTTATATTCAAAAGCATTTTGTTAATTTAGCCTGTCTGTAGCCTTCTTCTTTTTTCTTTTTTCCTGCCCCCCTCTTCCGGCTGGGAGAGGGGGCTAGCTAGATGGTGAGGGTTGACTTGACCGCCTCCATTGGGTCCTGCGTTGGTTGACCATCACGGGTTAGGAGTTCGGCCGTCTGCAGTCCACCTGGCTGGAATGTGGGATGGTTCCTGCCCAATGGCCTTGCCTGCTGTCAAGACATCACTGCACTATATAGCACAATATGTTTTCTGTAATTTATGTCGTTTCTGTGTCTGGTACATGCAGCATCCACTTCAACCTGTGGGCCTGGAAGGGGGCTCTTCCCACCTGTGGTCCCTTCTGGAGGTTTCTGATTTTCCCCAAATTTGGGGTTTTTGAGTTTTTCCTTCCCCTTCTGGGAGCTTTGACAGGAGATGCTGTTGTGTACCCTATACTGAAAAGATGTCTCTGTACGACCTCTTTTCATTCTGTGAAGCCCTTTGAGACTTCGGTGATTTAGGGCTATATAAATAAAATTTGATTGATTGATTGATTGAATCCTACATATGCCTAAAAAAATTCATAACTGTAGATCAAACCAAACAAGATTGACTGTAATCTTTCGACTAATGACATTTTTTTGCAGCCACTAGGTGGCGCTAGGTTTAAACTGGAATATATGTTTGTCGATGTCTTCAGGAATAGATTTTCGACGTCTTCAGGAATAGATTTAGAATCAGATTTTCAAGATCAGATCATCTGGGTCAAATTACAGCAGCTTTTACTGGTCCGATAAAGCTTCTGAATGAAAATGGACGTATAGGCCACGCCCATTATCGAAATATCGTAAAATTTGGTGGAGGTCAGCAGGGCTGTCTAGAGAATTTTCAGACTTAATTTCAGCGATATTGCTTCAAAGGGCTCAGCTAAACACATAAAAACGTTTAAAAATTGCTATATTTTTGGCTGCCACTAGGTGGCGCTTGCACTAAGACAAAAAATACGTTGATAGGTGTATTCCGCATTGGAAACCCATCAAATATATGAAGTTTAGAAAAGATAAGACCATCTGGGTCCAAACACAGCAACTTTGTTCGTTTTGGCGAGACATCAGACTGACATTTTTGTTTGCCACTAGGTGGCCCTCAAAAATGGAAAAGCGCTGCACAGTAAATAATAATAATAATAATAATAATAATAATAATAATAATCCGGAGAAAAACAAGAGGGCTCTCGCAGCGGTAGCTGCTCGGGCCCTAATAATAATAATAAGAATAATAATCTGGAGAAAAACAAGAGGGCTCTCGCAGCGGTAGCTGCTCGGGCCCTAATAATCCGGAGAAAAACAAGAGGGCTCTCGCAGCGGTAGCTGCTCGGGCCCTAATAATCTGGAGAAAAACAAGAGGGCTCTCGCAGCGGTAGCTGCTCGGGCCCTAATAATAATAATCTGGAGAAAAACAAGAGGGCTCTCGCAGCGGTAGCTGCTCGGGCCCTAATAATCTGGAGAAAAACAAGAGGGCTCTCGCAGCGGTAGCTGCTCGGGCCCTAATAATAATAAAAAGAAGAATAATCTGGAGAAAAACAAGAGGGCTCTCGCAGCGGTAGCTGCTCGGGCCCTAATAATAATAATAAGAATAATAATCTGGAGAAAAACAAGAGGGCTCTCGCAGCGGTAGCTGCTCGGGCCCTAATAATCCGGAGAAAAACAAGAGGGCTCTCGCAGCGGTAGCTGCTCGGGCCCTAATAATAATAATAATAATCTGGAGAAAAACAAGAGGGCTCTCGCAGCGGTAGCTGCTCGGGCCCTAATAATCTGGAGAAAAACAAGAGGGCGGTAGCTGCTCGGGCCCTAATAATAATAATAATAATCCGGAGAAAAACAAGAGGGCTCTCGCAGCGGTAGCTGCTCGGGCCCTAATAATAATCCGGAGAAAAACAAGAGGGCTCCCGCAGCGGTAGCTGCTCGGGCCCTAATAATCCGGAGAAAAACAAGAGGGCTCTCGCAGCGGTAGCTGCTCGGGCCCTAATAATCCGGAGAAAAAAAAAAGGGCTCTCGCAGCGGTAGCTGCTCGGGCCCTAATAATAATAATCCGGAGAAAAACAAGAGGGCTCTCGCAGCGGTAGCTGCTCGGGCCCTAATAATAATAATCCGGAGAAAAACAAGAGCGCTCTCGCATCGGTAGCTGCTCGGGCCCTAATAATAATAATAATCCGGAGAAAAACAAGAGGGCTCTCGCGGTGGTAGCTGCTCGGGCCCTAATAATAATAATCCGGAGAAAAAATAGAGGGCTCTCGCAGCGGTAGCTGCTCGGGCCCTAATAATAACTAGAGCTGCACGCAGCTATAACGGGCCCTTGCAGGCATGAGCACGTTGAAGGATGAACAGTTCGATGTATGGGCATATTGGGGTATGAATGTATGCGTGCATATGCAGGCGAACTGTAGAGGTCAAGGTTCTAGAAAAGGTAACATTTTCATTCGCATTTGTCCACCGGCCTCAACTAAGTAATTGGAATGGCAAACTTGGTAATATATTTTCTGCCACGAGGTTATTCTAGCACTTTGATGGAATATATGTTTGTTGATGTCTGAAGGAATTGACTTTCAATCAACGTGTGAAGTCGTGAGAAGATGAGATCATCTGGGACAAACTACATCAGCATTTACTGTTACGATAAATGGATGAGCACTGCTGAATAGGCCACGGCCATGATCAAAACATCGTAATATTTGATGGAAGAAATTAAGCATTTCTGAAGGCCTTTCTGAAAAAACTTCAGTGATATTACTTTTACAGGCTCAACAAGGTACCTATAAATGAAAATGTAACTTTTTGCTGCCACCAGGTGGCACCCGCACTACGAGGAAAAAAAGTGTGTTAATCATTTTACTCCCAAAATGAAATTTAGAGAAGATCATGTTGGTCCAATTACACTAAGTTTTACCGGTCTGGCCAGACATCGGACTTTGAGGCGGTGTAAAGGCCAGGTCCAAATTTGAGATTCATAATGTTCGCTTTGTCTCAATATTCTCCTGACTAATTTTCAGTGAATTTGCTGAAAGCAGCATAGCAGAGAACATGAAAGTGTAAAAACTGTCTCTTTCGTCTGGCACCAGGTGTTGCTATTGGTACAGTTAAATTGCTCAAACAGGATTAGCACAGTGCAAAAACTGAAATATTAAGGTTTTTAGCACTGGTGGCATAGAAAATATGATTCAAGTATTTTGAAGCCCCGCCCCCATCATATAGGTTAGACGATCTTGATGACATTTTGCCCAATGGTGCCACTCTGTCAGGTAATGGAGCACCTCAAATGTGAAGTTGATCGGGTCAAGGACTTTGGAATCGAAAAATGTACAAAATCGGGCCAAATGCTACATTCAACAATTGATAACTTTGGTTCTGTACCTCCTAACATATGGCGCTCTATGATGTTTTTGTAGGTCTTGAGGTCTTACATATACATAAAAAATTTCATAGCTCTAGGTTGAAGGAAATTCATATTTTTCAAATTCAATATATCAATAAAATAGTGTGTACATGGAACTGTATTATTCTAATAAAGATTGAGACGATGTAATGTCAGTATAAAGCAGATATGGTCCTGGCCCAGGGGAAGTGGGGACAAGTCGGCACCTCCAAAAGGAACAGATGGCATCCCCCGACTAACATGACATCAGGAACAAAAGGCTAGGTGTGGCCTTCAAGAGAAGATATCAGTCAGGGTTTTATGGTGCTCAGACTTCCTCCCGCTTCAAAGAATGGCCGGCAGAACAAAGACTTTTGAAGACACCATCCCCATGCAAACAGACCCCCACGCACGCACACACGCACACACCGACAGGCACGCACGCACGTGCACGCACACACACACACACTTGCATTCCACACTGGGACTACATGTCCCAAAAGGGTATAAGAACTGAATGTTGAAGGTGAAAGGTTGCCATTTTCTGCTCCGACCCATTGCAGGACTGGCCCGAGGCCTCGTGTACTTTCCCACTCTGTCTGGATTAAATCAATTGTTTCACTATGTTGTGGTATGGGCGATCTTTCAACAAAAACGAACACGCTAGGAACTAGTTTAAGGCAAGAAGCTTTTTCTAGATTCCTTCAAGGTCAAACGGGTCGGAACTGGCTCTCGTTCTATGATCACCTGGGCTCAATTACAGTAAGTTTAGATGATTTGAGCAAACTCCGAATTTGGGGTTGCATACAGACCACCCACTATTTCACAAAGTCATAAAATTTGGATACCTTTAATCTCTAAGTCTCGATGCTATTCGGACAGATTTTCAGTACATTTACTCTTGACGGGCTTAGCACAACACATGAAAGTTTAAAAAATGACATTTTTGTCTGTGACTAGGTGGCGCTATCATTAAATTGATAATCAACCATGCAGGTATTTTAAAGCTATAATGAGTAAATTATCTGTAAAGTTTCAGATTTTTTAAAGCTTGCACATTGGAGCTCATAGGGTTTTTGTTGCTCATGGCGAAAGAAATTTGAGTTTGAAACACGTATTTTGAAGCCCCACCCGCATCATATATGTTGGCCGATCTTCACGAAATTTTTCCCAAGGGTTCCCCTATGTCAGATAATGGGGCACGGGTCAAGGGTTCCGGTACCGAAAAATGTAGAATATCAGGCCAAATGCTACATTCAACAATTGCTAACTCTGGTTCTGTACATCCTAACACATGGCGTTCTATAATCTTCTTGTAGGTCTTGAGGTCTTACACATACATAAAACATTTTGTAGCTCTGGGTCAAACGGGTCGGAACTGGCTGCTGTTCTATGATCACCTGGGCTCAATTACAGTAAGTTTAGATGATTTGAGCAAACTCCGACTTTGGGGTGGCATACAGACAACCCACTTTATCACAAAGTCATAAAATTTGGATACCTTTAGTTTCCAAGTCTCGATGCTGTTCGCACGAATTTTCAGTACATTTACTCTTATGGGCTTAGCACAACACATGAAAGTTTAAAAAATGACATTTTTGTTTGTAAATAGGTGGCGCTGTAATTAATTTGAAAAATAACCATGCAGATATTTTAAAGCAATTACTAGTAGATTTTCTGTAAAGTTTCAGATTTTTTCAAGCTAGCACATTGGAGTTATTACGGTTTTTGTTGCTCATGGCGAAGGAAATGTGACTTTGGAACACGTATTTTGAAGCCCCACCCCCATCATATTTGTCAACCAATTTTCTCAAAATTTTGCCCAGGCGTGCCCCTATGTCAAATAATTGGGCACGCTAAATTAGAAGTTGATCGGGTCAAGGGTTTCAGTACCAAAAAATGTAGAAAATCGGGCCAAATTCTACATTCAACAATTGATGACTCTGGTTCTGTACATCCTAATACATGTCGCTCTATAATGTTTTTGTAGGTCCTGAGGTCCTACATATGCATAAAAAAATTTTGTGACTGATTTTGATGACTGATTTTAAGTGTATTTATCACACACTTAGCTAGTTTTGAAATCAGAAGCTGGCAAAAACTGTTCAAAAGAGAGATTGGGAATAAAAAAAAAATGCTTTTCTTCTCCCCAAAATGTTTTAAAAAGATGAAGACAACTTGCAAGTTTGGTATTTTAGCCGCAAACTTGGAAGTCAAATCAACATTTCGCGGGCCACATAAAATGATGTGGCGGGCCGGATCTGGCCCCCGGGCCTTGAGTTTGACACACATGCTCTAGGTGAAACTGGCCATTACCCTAGGGCCTCCTTCCTGTGGGACATGCCCGGAACACCTCACCAGGGAGGCATCCGAACAAGATGCCCGAACTACCTCAACTGACACCCTTTCAACGTGGCGAAGCAGCGGCTCGACACTGCGTCTCTCCCAGATGACCCAGGTTCACACCCTATCTCTTAGGGAGAGCCCAGACACCCTTCGGAGGAAACTCATTACGGTTGCTTGTATCCGGGATCTCGTTCTTTCTGTCTGACCATAGGTGAGGGCAGGAACATAGGTTGACCAGCAAACCGAAGCTTCGCCTTCCGGCGCTGCTCTTTCCTCACTAGAAGAGACCGGTAGAGCGTCCACAACATAGCAGATGATGCACTGATCCATCTGTCAATCTCCCGTTGCATCCTACCCCCACGCGTGAACAAGACCTCAAGATACTTAAACTTCTCCACTTAGGGCAGGACCTCAACCGTGACGTGGAGAGGGAACTCCACCCTTTTCCAACTGAGGACCATAAACTCGGATTTGAAGGTGCTGATCTTCATCCCAGCTGCTTCACATTCGACTGTGAACCGCTCCAGTGAGACTTGGAGGTCATGCGTGAGGAGGCCAACAGCACCACATCATCTGCAAATAGCAGAGATGAAATGCTGAGACCCCAAACTGCACCCACCCAACGCTTCGGCTGCACCGAGAAATTCTGTCCATAAAAGTAATGGACAGAATCAGTGACAAAGGGCAGCCTTGGCAGAGTTCAACCCTCACCGGAAAGGAATTCAACTTACTGTCAGGAATGCGAACCAAACTCTGACATCGGTCATACAGGAACCGACCTGCCTGTAACAGGGCATCCATTACCGCATACTCTCGAAGCATCCCCCACAGAGTTCCCTGAGGGACACAGTCGAGCACCTTATCTAAATGTACATGTAGACTGGTTGCGCAAACTCCCATGCACTTTTGAGGAAGTTACAGAGGGTGTATAGCTTGTCGTTCATTCCACGGCTGGGACAAAAACCACACAGCTCTTCCTGATTCCGAGGTTCGACTTCCTGATGGACCCTCCTCTCCAGTACCCCTGAATAGACCTTATTGGAGAGGCTGGGGAGTGTGATCCCTTTGTAGTAAAAACCCCCTCTAGTCCCCCTTCTTAAAAATGAGGACCACTACCCAGTCCGCCAATTCAGGAGTGAGGTCCCCAATGTCCATGCGATGTTGCAGAGCGTGTCAGCCAGGACAGCCCTACAACATTCAGAACCATCAGGAACTTGGGGTGGATTACCACCTCAGTGACGTCAGCCCCAGAGATAGGAGAGCCCACCTCGGAGTTTTCAACCTCTACTTCCTCAAAGGAAGACCAATTGTTGGAATTGAGAAGCTCTTCGTGAACCTGCCCACCGGTTCGCCGACGTCCCTAGTTGAGGTCAGCAGCGCCCTGTCCCCACTGTGAACAATGTTCACCCTCTTGAGAAGCTGGATGGTGGACCAGAATCTCCTCGAAGCTGTCCGGAAGTCGTTTTCCATGGCCTCACCGAGTTTTTCCCACACCTGAATTTTTGTCTTAGCGACCGCTGACGCTGCACTTCGCTTGGCCAGCCAGTACCTGTCAGCTGCACATAGCCCTCGGGTGACTCAGGACAGAGTGGAGCGCTGTGGTAATGGCGTTGTCTGTAGATCTGTTTGCCCTGAAGGTAAACTGATGGTGTTCCAGAGTGGGTTCGAAGAATGTCCCTGATGTGTCTCTCAAAGCACTTCATGACTACAGGTGTAAGCGCCACAGGCCTGTAGTCACTGAGGCTGTCTGTTCCTGACTTTTTGGGATCAGTGATGATGGTGGAAGTTTTAAGGCAGGCAGGCTATTTCAGGGACTGGTTGAAGATTTTTAGCACTTCCCGTTAGTTGGTCGACGCACGCTTTGAAACTTTCTCAGTACTCCGTCGGGGCCTAATGCCTTACCGGGGTTCACTGTCTTCAGCACACATCTTACCTCATGCTCCTGAAGTGTTAGTGTGCCCGAGGTGGAGGGTGAAAATGGTGATGATGATGATTCATCGAATGTAACCAGCGTCTTTCATGATTTATTTGGAGTAATAAAAATCCAGGGTCAGATTTACCACCCTTCAGCTCCCAGTGGAAAAGGGTGGAATGTCTCTGCCCTCCCTAAGGGCAGCCCAGCTGACTCCTTTGGTAAATTGGTGTAACCCTCTTTACATGGCTAAGTGGAAAACTATGGATTTATCTCTTACAGACACATCAATGCAGTCATTACTTGGTTATGTAGGAATGGAGAAGGAAACATTACAGACAACCAGTCAATGTGTTAATTTTTCATTGAAAGTGTGGGTGAAAGTGGTTAGGAAACTCCCTTGAGGAAAAGATCACTTTATTTAGGTGGGCAGCATTTGACACCAAGTTCATACCATCTCTGCTGGACCACAGTTACAGGCAATGGACTTATGTTGGTATCACAGCTATGAGCAGAATTGTCAAAAACGGGGAGCTTAGCAGCTTCAATAAGCAGTACGTTGATAGGTACTTGCAGCTTAGAGACCACTTTTATATAAAAAAAAAAAAAAAGAGATCATAACCCAGTTGAACCTTCAAAAATTGTTTATGGATGTATTAATGGATGCTGATGACTCTGGAAGCTGCAAAGGCCTGATAAGAAAATTGTACCATGGTATCATTACACTAACTTTGTTAAACACAGACTATGGTAAAACATCATTGGGAGAAAGGACATTGTAATTCTACAGAATAAATGGCTGGACTCTTGGAAAACACGGGCTTCCTCCAGTCTCATGGACCCGGAGATATTTTTGTTGGAAAATCTTGATTTGCTTTTCATCACCACCAGGAGAAAATCAAAATTGACTGGCATACAATTGGGATGCTGGAAGGTGGGGAGCCCATCGCTGATCACACACACATTTTTTGGTCCTACCCCACTGTTAGAATAATTATAAACATAATTATTATACATTTGCTACAAGATATAAATGCTTGCAATGAAGAAATGCTTCACTGTAAGAGTGATTATGATTATGATTGTAATTATTATAGTGATTATAAATTTGCTACAAAATATAAGTGCTTGCAAAGAAGAAAAGGTATGCTCTGAGAATGAGTGCACTGCTTATAGAGGAAAACTGTCTTGGAAGCAGTTTTGTCTCTTCTTTTTGTCTCTTCTGTTTTGTCTCTTCTTTTTAATTTTTCTTTTTATTTTCTGATTGATGCTATTTCTCAATGTTGAGGTTGTTTGTGTTTGTTTTGTCTCTTTTTTGTCTTTTTGTCTCTTCTTTTTGTCTCTTCTGTTTTGTCTCTTCTTTTTAATTTTTCTTTTTATTTTCTGATTGATGCTATTTCTCAATGTTGAGGTTGTTTGTGTTCTTTCTTTACATTCCAAAAAACACAAAATAAAAGAGTTAAAAAGAGAGATCTATGAAACACGCTTCATCTGATACAATACAATTCTGTGGGGTTTCCTTTGTTTTTTGCTGATACAGTTACAGTGGTACCTGGTATAGTGGTTTTGTCTCTTCTTTTTGTCTCTTCTGTTTTGTCTCTTCTTTTTAGTTTTTCTTTTTATTTTCTGATTGATGCTATTTCTCAATGTTGAGGTTGTTTGTGTTCTTTCTTTACATTCCAAAAAACACAAAATAAAAGAGTTAAAAAGAGAGATCTATGAAACACGCTTCATCTGATACAATACAATTCTGTGGGGTTTCCTTTGTTTTTTGCTGATACAGTTACAGTGGTACCTCGGTACTCGACCATAATCCGTTCTGAGGTGGTGGTCGAGCACCGATTTGTTCGAACACCGAAACCATTTTTCCCATAAGAAATAATGGAAAGTATGTGTGCACAAGTAAATGTGCACAAGCAGTACATGATAAAGAAAAAGATAAAGATAAATAAAGCATTATAAACCATTTTGTATAATTTACTTACGTTTTGGAGAGTGGTTGATGGCATACAGGAATGGATGTGGAGAGGACGGGAGGGAGTTACTCCTTCCATGATGACGCTAGCTAACTGCGACGCGAGGTACACCGCGTTCATATTTTGCTATAATTTCCTTCTTCGGTTCAATAGTGGTCCTCATTGTTTTCCTCATTGCCTTCCCCTTATCACTGTCTTTCTTTGGACCCATTATTAAGGGCTAGAGCAACACGAAAAAGTTTAAATCCGGGAAGAAATACTCGAACAAACGTCTTACTCCGCTGGCGGTCTGAGTTGAACTGGCGCTTACCCGCTGGCCGAAATGAGCCGAGGAGCGCGTTCGGGTCGGCTCGGCTCGGCTCGGCTAGGCTCGGCTAGTCGAGAACCGAAAATCTGATCGAGGTCCGATGCATTACCTACTTGATTTTTTTGGTCGAGCACCGATTTGATCGAGTATAGAGGCGTTCGAGGACCGAGGTACCACTGTATTGGATTAGAACACCCCAGCAAAATGCAGTATGGTACTATAGTGGCACTTATTAGCCCCTTTCACACCAAAACATTATAGGGCTATGAGTTCCTGGTCGCAGGGTTTAAATATTCCTAAATTCTTACTTAACAGCCTCTCTGAACCCATTGTGTTGTATTCTGGGAACACGCTATCAACCAACAAATCAAAAATACTTACAAAAAAACACAGCCAAAAAAAAACAAACAAACAAAACAAAACAAAAGAACCAAAACATCCAATGCAAAAATTACATTCTGCTTCAAATAAAATGTATATCAGGCTTCAACACAATCAAGCAGAAGCTTACATGGCGTATGACTGGTGAAGAAGATGAAGGAAATTCCTGGCCGAAGCCTCCATTTTCCTTTATGCAATGTCTGAAAAAACACAGAGCTTCCACTTCCAGACACAGCTCTGTGCAACTCCTGGGTTAGGTACCTACAGTACAAATACACAAGCATGAATCTTAAACATACACAGCCATAAAAACATATCAAGATTTCTTAAAAACCATAACTGACATCTTAAGACATTTTGGTACATGAAGAGGTTTTAAGAGAAACATTTGAAAATACCACTCCTTTCTTAAGACATGTGTGGGTGATTGAACCTTGTGGTGTGATTTGGTCATTGCTTGAGTTGTGTGCTTGCCTTGATTACATGACTTTAAAGCGGCTCCTACTTCACAATCAACAGGCACTTGAACGGGAGCCAGTCAAGCTTGGCATGCTGGTCAGATGGACCAATCACAATTGGGGGTGGAACCACTGTGCCCTTTTTAAAGGACGATGGGGTATGGGGAAAGTGGTTGGTTGTGGTTGCTAACTGGGCTAGACGTGTGACCTGTGGAGCAGTCACCGATACCCTGACGGATGAATACATCGGGAGCTGGTGGCTGTCGGATCTGTAAGTGCAAGTGGCAGAGGCCTTGCTAATCTTCGGCCTGAAAGTGATGTTTTGGGTGTCTTTCGACATGAGTGGCAGAGGCTGGAGCTTCTGCGATAAAGTTTTCAGAATCCTTGCCAATGTACCATGTACCGAGAGGGCTTGCTGTGTCCCCTTTTTGTCCTCTGTCAGGTGACCCTGGTGTGTACTTTACAGTCCCCACCAGATCATCTTGCCATCATGCAAGAATTTCTCGTGCACAATCCTATTCTCTCTGCCCAGAGTCTGACTCTGCCTGTTCCTGACGACCTAAACATCTACTACCTTGTTCTGTCTGCCTGGATTTTTACCCTGCCGGCATATGACTACTCGTGCGCCTGTTGCCACAGTAAAAATAACCACTATTCCTGCCTGATTACAATTCTGCCTTTCTCAGATTGGACTTTGTGCCTCTGGCTTGGCATTTTTACGTTAGCCTTTGTAACTGTGGAAACTAAAATCCTGGCGACTCAGTTTTTATTGGTTATATCATCAAGCTACAAAGATCAAGATTTTTTTTTTCTTTCTCCAAGATGGTACCTACCGCAGGTGACATCTCTGGTTTGCTCTCCCGTGGCAGATAGTTCTTTTACAGTAGGGAGGCACTTAACATTGGTAGAGTTCATCACAAATTCATTTAGCCTCGTGGACTTTGGCTTTCTGTTACACCAGCAGCCAAAGCGCCTGAGGCGAAAATGTGGCAAAAGAGGAGGCCTGCACGCTAGGCTAAAAACTAGGGCTGCTCAACCGCTGTTACCTATCCTGCTGCTGGCCAATGTCCGCTCCCTGGGGAATAAGATTGACGAGTTGAGAATCCGGACTGACACTCATCATGAGATCAGAGAGTGTTGTGTCTTTACTTTGATTAAAACCTGGCTGACCAAGGATACATCGGACACGCCGAACAAGCTGGAAACCCACGCAGTCTACCGACATTAGCTTCAGGGAAACACAAAAGTGGTGGCATCTGGGTTTACATGAGTAAACGATGGTGCACGGACGCGCAAACTGTCGCGAAATATTGTACCCCAGACATTGAATTGTTGATGGTGAAATGCAGGCCGTTCTATCTGCCTCAAGAATTCGGTGTCGAGTTTATAACAGCCGTCTACATTCCACCACACTGCTAGCGCGATAAACCACCTTTATAACGTCACCAACCAACATGAGATCAAACAGCCAGACACTGTATTCATCACAGTGGGGGCTTACAACCACTGCAACCTCAGGACTGTTTATCCTACGCTCTAACAGCACATAAGCTTTCCAATGTAGGAAAATAACACCCTGTACCAAGTCTGCAGCAACGTGAAATGTTCTTAAAAGGCTGTAGCAAGACCTCACTTTGGAAGAGCTGACCACATCTCCATATTCCTCTACCCGTCCTACAGGCAACTTCTCAAGCAGGCTCCCCCAGGGAGTAAAGCTGTTAAAATGTGGACTAATGAAACTGATTCAGTACTTCGGGACTGCTTTGACTGCACAAACTGGGACGTGTTTAAAACTGCAGCCATGTGTGAAGCCATTGACACTGTAGATTTTAACAAGTATGCTTCCGCAGTCACCAGCTATATTAGTATATGGATAGAGACAAATACAAGTACTAAAGATCTCAGAATATATCTTAACCAAAAGCCCTGGATAAACTGTGATGTGAGGGCCAAATAACATAAACCCGCATCTATTTTTGTTTCTGGCACAGCTGAGGCCAGATATGACCTGAGTTAGAGCCATCAGAGAGGCCAAAAGATAGTACAGGCAGAACCTGGAGGGTTATTACTCCACTGCTGAAGCTCAACACATGTGGGAAGAATTTCAGCACATCACAGACTATCGACAGAGGAGCAGCGCAGTCACATCCAGCCATGTAACACTGGCAGATGAGCTGAACGGGTTCTACGCCCGCTTTGGCGCTAAGAATCCTGATCAGCAGAGAGGGATGCTGGGCGTGGAGTGTTCACGGGACCCTACAACGGTGACACCAGCAGAACATACTCGTCACGTGCACGAGCCTCTGTCCCCACCTGCTTCAAGGCCACCACCATAGTACCTGTTCCCAAGCAACGCACCGTGACCTGCCTGAATGACTGCCATTCCTTAGCGCTCGCCACAATCACAATGAAGTGCTTTGAGAGGATTGTTGTGACGCACATCAAAAAGACAATTCCAGACATTGTGGACCCTCTACAATTTGCATATCAACAGATACGGTCCGAGGATGATGCAGTCAACACCGCCATTCACACAGCGCTCACGCACTTGGAGGGCAAGGACACATATGTAAGAATGCTCTTCGTTGATTACAGCTCAGCATTTAACACAGTCATCTCTGACACACTGAAGGACAAGCTCCTTGCATTTGATCTTGCACCCCGCCTCTGCAACTGGGTGCTGAACTTCCACATTGGCAGACCCCAATCAGTCAGAGTCACAGCCGCACGCCCAGCATTAAGACTTAAGCACAGGGACACCCCAGAGGTTTGTGCTGAGACCCCTGCTTTACACAGTCTTCACCTATGACTGTGTTACCTCCCAAAACAACACCAGCATAATTAAGTATGCGGATGACACTACAGTCATCGGGCTGATCACTGGTGGGCTGAGAAAGCATACAGGAAAGTGGTGGCAGACGTTGTGGCCTGGTGTCGCAGCAACAATCTCCACCTCAATATGGACAAAACTAAAGAATTGATCATAGACCCAATGCGGCAGGTGGAGTCGCACAAACCACTCTTCATCGATGGGACTGAGGTGGGGTGGGTGAAAGCCTTCAAATTTCTCGGCATCTCCATCAGCTAGAACCTCATCATGTCCCACAACACTCGACAGATCATCAAAAAGTCCCAAAAGAGACTGTACTTTCTGCGAAGACTGAAGAAATTTGGCATGTCAGCAAAGACAACTTCTACAGATACACAATCCAAAGTGTCCTGACTGACAAACAGCTTCGGCCCACAAGCCATTCGGATTCTCAACAAATCCCTCACTAACTAATCGCTCTCTCGCTCTCTTTCTCTCTCTCTCTCTGTCTGCCCCCCCGCAGGTCATTTGATTTCTGTATGTATGATGAGTTGGTACGCACTGCCGGCATTAAGTTGAAGAGGAGCCAGTTGAAGTGGTAGAATTGAACTGGGTAGAATGCTTCCTGAACGCCTCCCTGGTGAGGTGTTCTGGGCATGTCTCTTTGGGAGGAGGCCCCGGGGATATCACAGGAAACGCTGGCGAGACTATGTCTCTCGGCTGGCCTGAGAATGACTCGGGAATTCCCGGAAGAGCTGAACAAAATGGCTGGAAAGAGAGTCTGGGCTTCCTTACTAAAGCTGATGGTCCCAGGGACCCGACTCTAGATGAGCCTTAGAAAATGAATGAATGAATGAATGAATGAATGAATGAATGGCTGGATGGTTTCAATCCTCATATCTGAGGCCCACGTGTGTATGGTACCAACCTGAGACATCCTCTTCTGGCAATGACTTCTGCATGGCTGTCATTTAGCACATCACCTAACCGGAGGAAAAATAAACTATCAACGGAAAATAAAAATTCAAAGACAAAATGATACTGTATTTTTTAAATTGCAGGTCAACTAACCGGCAAAACATCAGAATGCACTCAATATCAATCGCCATAATGTAACAATGGTTCCTACATATTTAGAATTTCATTTTTCTGTACCCTTAGTTCCAGACTTATCTGCATTTTTTAACCTGAATCACATTTTGAATGTGTGCATGTGCGTGTGGTAAATGGTAAATGGATTTTCACTTACATAGCGCTTTTCTACCTTGGGTACTCAAAGCGCTTTACTTTAGTCATTTGCCTACTGATGGGGGCATCAAGAGCAATTGGGGGTTCAGTGTCTTGCTCAAGCACACTTCGACATGGTCTTGATGGTCGGGGATCGAACCCACAGCCTCTCAGCTGGGAGACGACCACTCTACCACCGAGCCATGCTGCCCACAAAGCCGTGTGTGTGTGTGTGTGTGTGTGTGGGGGGGGGGGGGGGGGGGGGGGGGGGGGGGGGGGGGGGGGTTAAGCATTATTAATAAGAAAAAACTAAAAAGCTAAACCCACATAAAACATGTCTGTCTTCATAAAACCTGTCCGTAATACGGAGGCCCAAAAGACATGTGTCTCTTTTTGGATAAAAAACTTTATTTTATTTTACAACACAGTGCATCAAAGCATGGTTAGCAGCTGCTAACTCTTCGCCCTAAGCACTGCCATCCCCATCTCTCATCGTGTCCATCCCCCACAATGTAAGTTTTCTCAGAGGGTCAGGGCTGTCATTACCTCACACCCCACACCTTCCAACACGTGTACGTCTTCGCACAGCTTTATCACTCACAGTCACAATTTCTTTGCCTCTAAGAGTCGTGAAGCTTTGTTGCCAAAATGCCCTTATATAACGCCACGACTCCGTTGACATGGAATGACGAGCAGTGATTAAGTTTGAAGCAAAAATGCCTTGATTTGCAGCAGAACAAGATCCAAGTTATAGACTGTTAGACTGCATCAGACTCCACGTTATGACTGAGCGTGTGAGTGTTACTACACTACATAAGGTAAGCGCTGATATAAAGGGATGGTCTTTTGAAAAAACAAAAATGGGAAACACTAAAACTGCAAAAAGCGAAGTGTGAGGTGGCGAGGGAACACTACTTGAGACAGTGAAACTTGAGGATGAAACCGCCGTCATTCTAATACAAAATAAAAGTAATTAATACTCTGAAAAATCACTATTAGTAATACACTCTAGCTGCAGTCTTCTCTTCATTCATCCAAATTAAATACAGTAGAATTTCTCTAAAACAAACAAACATACGTATTTGCAGCCAGACATTGTTCACAACAGGGGACTTTTCACTACAGCAAATCTTTGTATCGAACGTTGACAAAAAACGTGTTGTGCAATGTACAACTTGACTGAATTGACTGAATTTAAAAACAAAACCATCCAACATTGAAAAAAGAAAAGGAAAAGGAAAAAGAAATTGCCAAATCTACGATATTCATTTTCATAGTTACATCAATATGGATGGATGAACACTTTGTTTCATCCATCTTTCTTACTTTTACACTGTCTTCAAGTGTTAAGCTTGGTTTAAGCTTGACACATACGGCAATCATATGATCCGCATGTCAAATGGCGCATGTCAAATTTCGGCTACCACGCCCCTCCATGCAGAATAGATTTTCCGCAACGATTGTCTTCTGGAATTTCTTAACAAGCGGACAACATGGCAGACGATCTATTGCAGGGGTCCCCAAACTTTTTCCTGTGAGGGCCACATAACTTTTCCCTTCTCTGATGGGGGGGGCGGTGTCAGTTTGTAACAGAAAAAGTGTGACGATCGTAGGGGAGCTTAAAAATTTTATTGTTTTCCAGAAAGCCACACATAACCAAATAACCCTTTCCTGGTTCCTTACAGAAAAAAAGTCAGGAAACCAATAATAACACTATAATGAAATAAATAAAAACTGAATAACCCTTTCTGAGTTCTTCACAGAAAAAACTGAAATAATAACTAAATAACTCTCTCTGGGTTCTTCAGAGAAAAAAAATCCATAGAACATTAACTTTCTGTTGTGCCATGCACAATCTTAACAGATAAAAGTTCAGCTCAGTTGTCAGAGCAGAATCTCTCTGACACATACGAGTAGTCTCTTAAAGTTCTTGTGTTCCTTCCTTATAATCCTTTTGTAGGTTCCAGTAGGCTTGTAGACACCGCTGTTTGCAGCCCTCTCTCATCAACTTCCCTGTGGAAACGCACAAGGGAAGCAGGTTGAAAAACTGAACTAAGTGATGCAGCACCTACACAGCACAATAAATTTCACTACCAGTATGGTTGTAAAGATGGCTTTTATCCCAGTAGATTTTATTATGATTATATGTGTTTATGCTCAGAATGACTCATTCAAGTCAGAAAAGTGAGCTTACCTATGTATGTACTTAAACAGAGGCAGTTCCAAGAATTCCTGTCTGAACTGGAGTCTACGCACGGAGATGTGCTGTACCACATCTCCACCAGAGGTCCGATGGCTGTGATGTTCTGAAAGACGCATTCAAGCCCAACAGTCTCTTTGACTTCTATGTCGCCCTCCCAAACGACACATATCCAAACATGAAAAAACACTCAATGAAAATTTTGGCAAACAGTTTTTGGCAGCACGTATATCTCCTTTTCTCGCATGAAACTGCTGAAAACTCCGATGAGATCAAGATTGACAGATGAACATTAGCATCAGTGCTTGAGACTGGCTGTAACTAGAATGGAACCTGATATTCAACTTCTCACCAGCCAGATGCAGGCCCACTGTTAAAAATGTGAGGTGCCATATGAGATGAGATGAGACAAACAGCCTTTTCTTTGCATTAAACAAAAAAAGAATCGTTTGTCCACTGCAGGTTAAATACCCTGCATTCTGAATCAATTTTTCTCTTACCTAACCTTTTCGCCATTATTCCTTTCTCTTTTTGACAGGACCGGGCCTAAGATTTTTTTTCTGGAGGCCAAATAGGAAAAAAAATCCGATAGCGTCTCTGGTATTGTTCAGAGGGCCGGGCCAAATGTGCTGACGGGTCGTATCCGGCCCGAGGGCCGTAGTTTGGTGACCACTGATCTATTGCTTATGCAAATCCGCCAGTAAAATAAACCTTTATGATTCATTTTAAAATACCGTGATCCTCCTGTCTGGGTCACTGTATGGTGGCCTAGCTTTTACAGAGATTTACTCCCAAGTCGTCACCTTCATTTTCCTCTTTCCACATCACCACCGAGCAAATAAAAATGTAACATGGCATAGGTTTTCCTTAGCGTTTGACTTTGCACATTTACCGAAGCATGACAATGTTTTCATCCATCCAAGTAATTTAATTTCTAGGGCATTCATTACAATAATACTGAACAACAGTGAACCCTAACTAAAGCGTGGTTCAGTTTTCATGACCTAACTGTAGCAAGTATTTATATCAACAGGCTCAGCCCCTCTATGTACAGCTTGCCAAACAAATGTTGTTCGCAGCAAACCACACAATGTCACCGAAGCGCTCTGCATCGGCAAAGACAACTGTGGATTCTCTAAGTTTCAACACGGATGCATAAATGGTTGTAAATGTCCGCAACAACTCCACAGATAAGAATAAAGTCTGCTTTATCTTTGTGAGTTAAAAAAAGAATACCAACGTTAATCACACAAAAGCTAAAAAAAATTATGAAACCTTTGTATGGAGGACCGAAAGTGCTGAAATTCAATAAATAAATATACCATTCAATAATTAAATGAAAGTGACATTAAATAATTGTTTCATTAATTAATTCAAAGTGTCATTCATTAAATAAAAGTTTAATTAATTAATTAAATGTTTCATTAATTAAATTAAAACATTTCTTTAATAATGCCACATTAAATCAATTTTCAAAACTCTGGTCGCCGGGCTCACCTCATCTGGCGCTCCGGGCGCCCCCCAGACTCGCCCTGCCAGGCTCAACTCTTCTGGCGCTCTGGGCGCCCCTCAGACTCGCCCCGCCGGGCGCATCCCGTCTGGCGTTCCAGACGACCCCGACTCGTCCCGCCGGGCGCATCTCGTCTGGCGTTTCAGACGACCCCCTGACTTGCCAAACCGGGCCCACCTAATCTGGCATTCCAGACGCAAAACTGACTCTTGTGCCGGGTGACGACTGTCTAGGATCCGGATTTCTTATTTATGCCAGTGGTGTTTTTCATGGACTGTTTTTGATTAGGGGAGCTTTATTCCCTCCTCCGAGCCTGTCGCCCACCCAGCTCGGGTTCTTTGGTTTGTGGGTTTTCTCGTTTTTGGGACGTCTGGGATCAGTCCCTTGATTATGTCACGTTTTGTTGAGGTTTTTCTGCTTTTGGATTTAGCTTAAGTAGTTTTTGGTTTATTTCCCGAGTCAAATTCATGTTGGTTTCTCCGTCTCGTTAGTTTGATCTCGTCCACCTGTTTCCGCGTGTCCCTGCTCCTCGCGTGTTAGCCAATCCGGTTCCCCTGCCTCATGTTCCCGTCCAGCTGTAGTATGTTTTCTGTGATTAGTTTTCATGTACTTAGGCCACTGTCCCTCTGTAACCTTTGTCGGATCATTGCACCTCTTACCTCCTACTCGCATTTCGTCTTCCGTCATCTGATCGCAGTTCTTGTGAGTTAAGTTTTGTTTCTCGTTTATTTTGCTACTTTGCCCAGTTTTTTGTCAAGCGTTGATCCTGCCTTATTTAGTCATTGAACCTTATCTGTTGAGCACAATTTTTTTTTTGTCCTCCTGCATCTTTGGTCCCACTCCTTCCACCTCCGCGTGTGTTTCCTGACTGCAGATTCCTTTCGTGCCACATGGAAATTGTTGAATTACATAACTAGTCTGCTCATCGACAAATATGTGAAACACAGTGGCTCCTTTGCAACTTTTATTGTCTGCGAGAAATTGCACATAAGATTATACTAAAAAGAAATCAAAATAAGAGTATAGAGGGACTTGAACCCATGACAAAGAGGTATAAAGGAGCAACCTAATTCAGGACGCTTTATCCATTAGGCCAGTCACTGACAGGATTTTTAAAGCACAAAAGTAATACCTGTAGAGCTAAACGAGTGCCCTGGAAAGAGTACACATTAATTTTGTGCTTATTTAGTTAACTGGCTCCCTGGGAAGCAATTTCACAGGGTCACAATTGTCTTGTATACAGCTATCAATCAAATTTATACCATACATCAGTGATCCTCGACCTTTTCATCCTTTTCATCACCATGCTTGACAATTTTATCACAGACCGCTAGGCCTCGTTTGGCTAGAAAGTAGCGCTCAAAGTCTTTAATGCGAAAAATCATTATTTCAAGTACTAGTCCTGGTACTTCCTGTTATAAGCTTTCTTTTACTTAGAAGTTGTAGGCTCTTCTGTCTTTTTGCAGAGGCCTTTTCCCATTCCCAAAGCAAAATGAGTAAGATTTCTTACTCTTTCTTACTCTCTTCTTATTTTCAGACGTTTTGCCTGTTTAGACTATTGGGCGAAAGCGGCTGCTGTGCCAAGTAGAGGGTTAAGCGATCTAACCGCGATCCTGAGAACCTATCTAGCTATAGCCCAAGATCAAATCTCCCGTTTATTGCGACTGCTATTCTTGAAAAAGTTGACGCATAACAGCTTACTGATTAAATGACAAGCATAAAAAGAGCAAAGACTGTGTGAATGTAGGAGAGACCAACTACTCAAGAAGAAACCACCTCTTGCTAGGTGGCGAGACGAACTCTATCAGGAACAACAGCAAGCTCTGTGTGATATATTTTTTTGTCGCCTTTCATAAAGCTAAGCATGCACATCCCATTTCTTTCTCTTCTGAGGATATTCCTTTATTTGAAAGGGCTTCGACTGGCTGTCAAGAGCTGCATATTATTCTCGTGAAGTTGTGGAAAAGATCCTGTATGTCATGTCACTTTATAGTGATGGAGAATTTACCTCTTTATTCCTTGGGTTAATTAAACTGGGTGTTGAACGAACAGTGCAAAACATTACTGATGGACTTATGAAACTTTGAGAGGACGTAGGCTTGAATAACTTGACAGCAAAGGTGGTCCGTATCTGCACAGACCAGTTAACATTGGTCTAGCCTTGTGCCAAAACTAGCATGCAATAAATTCAAGTTGTATACAGTGGGAGCAACACTGAGGAGGACATTGAGGAGTGCCTTTAGTGAGACCACAGGGCTCGTTGCATCACTATCTCCTGGTACTCAAGTGTATGACCCATGAAATAAAATGTGAAGCCTTGAGCACTAATTGGTCCATGCTGACAACACCCAACACCCAACCCGAAACCTTAATAAATACCAAATCCGACCAATTGCTGTAACCTGGAGGCCTGTTTTACCAAAATTAAACAATGATTGTCTTCAAAAATGTCTTGCTTCCCAGTAAAATAGAGATGCTTATTTTTTGGCCCAACACTTCATCAGCACCTGTTTAAAAACACCACTATGAGTCTTGATAAAAGTAATTCAACCAAAAGTGACTCCAGAAAAAACCCTGGCGGGATCTACGACAACTTTTTTTCAAATGCACTTTAAAGACGCAGGGTGGAATATTTAGAGTTGCCGTTTTCTGGTGTTCCTTGACTGTAGCACACACATTACAGCATCAGAGATAGACCATACATGCGCTATATGAGGGAAAGTGTTAGCAAATACAAATAAATGTTGCCATTGGTTTCAGTGAAGCTCTGCTAGCATAAGTATTCACTCGGCTGTACTAAGGTAAGCATGGCTTTGTGCACCTCCACTGCATCAGTCACTTGCAACACCTGCACCATTCTCATGGAGAGGCTTTCTCTCCTAGAGGCCCGTGTCCGTCAGCTGGAGCAGAGTAGTTTGATAATCGTAGATCAGGCAGACACATCTGATAGTGCGGGCCGTAGCCCTCCTGCAATGCTGCTAGCGTCAGCTAGTGCGGGTTGTAGCCTACCCGCTAGTCTGGCTAGCATTAGCCCTAAGTAGCCTGCTAGCCACGGTGAGCCTGTTCAGACGCATAATCGCTTTAGCCCCTTTGCTAGGCACGCTCCATCTCAGTCTACTGGCTCCTGCACATTAGTTATAGGGGACTTCATTACCCGTAACATTAAGCTTAAAACGCCAGCCATTGTATTGTGTATTCCTGGGGCCAGAGCACCCGACATTGAAGCTAGTCTTAGGGAGCGGACACGCAAGAGGCCGAGATACCAGCTTAGTGCAAACAACACTAGTTACTCAGATATAGTGATACATGTCGGCTCTAGCGATACTAGAATGAGGCAGTCTGAGAGGCGCCATCACTCTTTCGAGAAACATAGATTAGGTTTGAGCCTTCCATGACTTCTCACTATAGAGCATGTCTGGTCACAGGCGAGTAGCGAGCCTGCTAGTACAGGTGTGGCGTCGTTAAGGCTAGAGTTAACGGGCACTAGGCTGGACTGTTAAGACACACATAGTATACTTATTCTAGGTCACTGCAGTCCACACACTGTTTCTATACCTAATGCTGAATCACTTAGTGATAAGATTTGTGCTGAGGTGGTGTTGATTAAGAAAAGTAGCCATGCCTCCTTAACCGGTCGGATTAGTGACACAGCACCTAGGCGGAATATTAATATTAATACGTGCGTTGTAGCCGTCAACAATCGAATTCCTACATTACTAACATTGCGACAAGGTTTTAATTACTCAAAATACAAACCAAGCCCGGATTTGCCCTTCGGGGTAAATAGCCCGCGCAGGACGGCTCAAAGCGGTGCTCACAATCGGCACAAGCGGCAGCGGGAAGGCAACAACTGTCTCAACCCTCACTTTTTTTTTTTGTTTTTCTCAGACAAGAACTCTCTGCGCATGCACCCTTTTTTTACTCCACATTCTCCTTCTTCGTCTCTCTCTCTCGCACGATCAGCCACACTCACTCTATGCAACACCCCCATTCAGCCCTGCGCTGATTGACCATCAGCCACACTTAAGAGATCGACCATCTGTGGTCCACTTGGTTGGACTGTGGGAAGGTTCCTGCCCAATGGCTTTGCCTGCTGTCAAGTCATTGCACTATATAGCACAATATGTTTTCTGTAAGCTATATTGTGTACCTGAATTTGTCTGTACTGTGTATCTATGTGTGTCTATTTGTCTGTATTTGGTACATGCAGCACCCAATTCAACCTGTGAGCCTGGAAGGGGGCTCCTCCCACGTGAAGGTTTCTGATTTTCCCCAAATTGGGGTTTTTGAATTTTTCCTTCCCCTTCTGGGAGCTTTGACAGGGGATGCTGTTGTGTACCTTACCTTACACCAAAAAGATGTCTCTGTATGACTTATTTTTTCGAAAGAAGTCTCAACATGACCTCTTTTCATCTGTGAAGCCCTTTGAGACTCAGGGCTATACAATTAAAATTGGATTGATTGATTGTGTCAACACTATGTCAACACGGGTTAATTACCCTGGGCTTTCGTGGACATAAAGAAAAGGATAACACAACTCTTACCAGTCAGGTAAGAGAGAGGAGGACAGCCATCCAGCCACACAGGATTAGCAGGCATCAACAAAATTCATGCAGCCGGCCATACGGATGGCCGGCTGCATGAATTGTGTTGATGTGTTGAGAAGAGGGAAAGCTCCTATAGCTTTCAAGATGTAATTTCTTCTTGTATTGCAATGTTTTTGTATGCGTTTTCTTTTGTGTTTGGTGGGTGAACTTCAATTTGTAGAAAAACTTGCAGTGTAGAGCAAACGTGAGGGGCTCCTTCTTTTATTTACGATTGGTAAACAAGCCATTGATTTCTTTTTTTTTCCTGTTTTCATTGGCGATTGACATACAAACAGAAACTCGCTCGGGTGCACACGAAACACATACTGATGTCCAAAACGTGATTTGAATTACGATGGCGAAGGTTTTCCTCCTTCGCTTTCTGTACCTAAAAGAAACATGACACCCCTCATCTGAATGGCACTCCCCATGTAATATAAATAGCGATTACTAGATGTCGGAATATCTATAAAAATATATGTTGATTGAATAAAACACATTTATTTACCCCTTATTGTAATTTATAGTGGGTTTTCAAAATGAATAACAGTCTATTTACTATATGATGTCACTTTGACATTGCGAAAATGGTGTATTTTTCACAGATTCACCCTATTCTACCTCCTTGTAATGCAGAGACATTAATTCATGCTTTTCTTACATTCCTATCCTCTTTATTCTCTGGTCTATCCCCGGCGAAATTGCAGCCTGTTGATCCTTTTAGGGTGTCTTCTCCCAGCTGCTGTCCCTTCTCAATGCTTTTTTTTGTTTGTTTGTTTTCCTTGCCCTTCTGGGAACTTTGTTCAGGGGAATGTCTGTACATTTGAAGTTCTCTGTGATTCTTTAGATGTAAAGTTCACTGATTCTTTCACTTGTGAAGCCGAGACTGATCTGAAAAAAAAAAAAAAAAAAATTCCACTCACCTTTAGGACTCATGGAAGATTGTCCAATACACTTTGTCCCAGTTCCAAGGGAAACAACTTCTTTTTCAACTGAAATATAAAGGTGATATGAGATCACTAAATGAACAGTGTGTGTCAAATACCTGCAAATATACGAATGAAAAGTTAAAAAAAGAGACCTAAGAAGATGTTTTCGACTCAGTTACATCTATGGATCCCCTAAGCCTTAGGGGATCTTCTTTTATTTACGATTGGTAAACAAGCCATTGATTTCTTTTTTTTTCCTGTTTTCATTGGCGATTGACATACAAACAGAAACTCGCTCGGGTGCACACAAAACACATACTGATGTCCAAAACGTGATTTGAATTACGATGGCGAAGGTTCCTGCCCAATGGCTTTGCCTGCTGTCAAGTCTGATCTGAAAAAAAAACCCTCACCCTAACCCTAAGCCTTAGGGGATCCATAGATGTAACTGAGTCCGAGAAAAATAATGCTTCTTTCCTTTAGGGCCTAAGGGAAGGAAGCATGATATTTCTTGGACAGGTTTTGTGAAACATTTGCACAGCTGTTTTGTATTTGGAAAATAGAAAAGAGTTACAGATAGAAAAGTCTCTGAAAAACAAATTATGCACTTGAAAACAAAATTCAGGCATAAAATTACTTCACCGCAGAACTTTGAGTACACTGGATGTACATACAGTATGAGGGTTATTCCTGGCTATTGACAACTTCTCAATGTCCTTAACTTTGTGAGTAAAAGACAAGGAAGCTTTTACAATGATCTCATGCTGATGACTTGTTCAACCTTCAGGGTCTATTACTGATTTATCTTAAAAATTAAAAAAATAAATAAAACTAGAGCTGCAAGCAGCTATAAAGGGCCCTCGCAGACCTGTGCACGTTGGGGTATGAACAGGTCGGGGTATGAACAAGGACTATAAACGATGAAAAATTAGTTGAAGATGACTTCAGTGCAGGACTCTTATCAAGTTTGTAAAATTTAGAGAAGGTGGGATAATGTGGGTTGAATTACTGCAGCTTTTATTGTTACAGTTATGTGACTCTACACTGTCGTATAGGCCAAGCCCATTCTCGAAATATCGAACTATTTGGTGGAGGGCATTAGGCGTGGCCAATGGCTTTTATGACATTATTTAAGGGATATCAATTTAAGGGACTCAGCAGAGTACATAAAAATGTTAAGGAATTGCTATAGTTTTTGCTGCCACTAGGTGGCGCACGTACTATGATAAAATATAGGCTTGTAGGTGTGTTTCACATTGGACACCCATCCCATATACGAAGTTTCGCAAACATCAGATCATCTAGGTTCAATTACAGCAACTTTTACCGTTTTGGCAAGACATCGGACTTTGAGTTGGCATAGAGGCCACGCCCTCTATGGAAAAGTCGTAAAAGTTGAGAACCTTCATTTTCCACTGTGTCATAGCTTTTCTGCCTAATTTTGAGTTCATTTAGTCAAACAGGCATTGCACAGTACATGAAAGTGTAAAAAATGAGATTTTTGTTCGCCACTAGGGGGCGCTGTAAATGATTTGGAAGTTTATCTCATAGCTGTATGAGGGCATGACTTTTAAAGTCCCTGAAGAGTTTCACATAGTTTGAAGCTGAAACAGCTGAGTTATTAAGGTTTTTGTCACTCTTGGCGAAGGAAATATTAAAAATAATTTGAAGCTCCGCCCACATCTTAAAAGTCATGGAATCTTCACAATTTTTGGCATATTTGTGCCGCTATATCTGCTTATAGTCTGTGCCCAAGTAGAAGTTAATCGCGTGAACCGTTTAAGAGAAAAGGGCACTAGTTTGAGACCAGCTAATGTCTAAGAATGGGACAAAACTGCACATTAAAAAAATTCATAACAATTTTTCTGTACATTCTAGCACATCACGTCTATTAACTTTTTTGTAGGTCTTACAGTCCTTCATTTGCCTACAAAGTTTCATAGCTGTAGGTCAAACCAAACAGGATTGACTGTAATCTTTCGACTAATGAAGTTTTTTGCAGCCACAAGGTGGAGCCAGCTTTAAACTGGAATATAAGTCTGTTGATGTCTTCAGGAATAGATTTTTATCCAATGTGTGAAATTGTGAGAAGATCAGACCATCTGGGTCAAACTAGAGCAGCTTTTACTGGTCCGATAAAACTTCAGAATGAAAATGGACGTATAGGCCACGCCCATTATCGAAACTTCGTAAAATTTGGTGGAGGTCAGCAGGGCTCTCTAGAGGCTTGTCAGACTTAATTTCAGCGATAGTACTTCAAAGGGCTCAGCTAAACACATAAAAACGTTTAAAAAATGCTATATTTTTGCCTGCCACTAGGTGGCGCTCGCACTACGACAAAACATACGTTGGTAGGTGTATTCCGTATTAGAATCCCATCAAATATGTGAAGTTTAAAAATGATAAGACCATCTGGGTCCAAATACAGCAACTTTGTTTGTATTGGTGAGACATCAGACTGATATTTTCGTTGGCCACGAGGTGGCCTTACAAGCAATTGAAGAAATTATCAAACACATCTGTTAAAGGCTTGAGTTTTCATGTGTCTGTGAAGTTTCAGATTTTTCCAAGCTTGTAAAGCTGAGTTATAAAGGTATGTGTCACATGTGGCAAAGTAAACATCAAAGGCATAATATGAAGCCCCGCCCCCAATATGTTTGATGGCGGATCTTCACAAAAATTTGAACAATTGTGCCTCTCAGTCAGATAAAACACCACAGCAAATTTGAAGTCGATTGGGTCAAGCGTTTGGAAGAAAAAAGGAGCAGTTTGGGACCTGCAAATGAGCAAAAGCTGGCCAAAAGTGCACATTCAAAAATTCTTAACTCTCTTTCTATACATCAGCATATGGCTCGCGCTGACTTTTTTGTAGGGCTCTAGGTCCTACATAAGGCTACACAATTTTTGTAGCTCTAGGTCAAACGGGCCGGGAGTGAGAGGCTATTTTCCACTCATAAGGCCATTTTGGGGCCAATTACAGCCACTTTTTTCATTTTGGTGAGTCATCTGACTTTTAAGTGGCGTGCAGACCATGCCCATTATCGAAAAGTCATAACATTTTAAAACCTTAATATTCAATGTCTTAATGGTGTTCTGACCAATTTTCAGTTATTTTTCTCAAACAGACTAAGCACAATACATGAAAGTTTAAAAAATGACATTTTAATCAACCACTAGGCGGCGCTAGTAGTTATTTAAAAAAACTTTTTTCAAAGGTGTTAAAGACATAAGTTTCCATGTGTCTATGAAGTTTTAGATTTTTTGAGCTAGTATATTAAAGTTATTAAGGGTTATGTCACTCTTGGCGAAGGAAAAATTGAACACATAATTTGAAGCCACGCCCCTTCCATATATGTCAGCGGATCTGCACCAAATTTTGCCCAATTGTGCCCCTATGTCTGATTATAGACCACAGCAAATTTGAAGGCGATTGCCTAAAGCGTTTAGGAGAAACAAGGAGCAGTTTGGGACCTGCAAACGTGCAAAAATGGGCCAAAAATGCACATTCAAAAATTCATAACTCTTTTTCTGTACATCTGAGCACAAGGCTCATGCTGACTTTTTTGTAGGACTCTAAGTCCTACATATGCCAAAAAATTTTTTTGTAGCTCTAGGTCAAACGGGCCGGGACCAGGTGCACTTTTTCCACCTTAGGTGGCGCTGCAGAGCCATTTTTTTGCATTGTTTTGGGAAACACAAAAATATCCAATTTTTCACTGGGCCCGACAAATGTGCAAATTTTGGTGACTTTTCGTGCATGTTTAGGCCCTCAAAAATGGAAAAGCGCTGCACAGTAAATAATAATAATAATAATAATAATAATAATCCGGAGAAAAACAAGAGGGCTCTCGCAGCGGTAGCTGCTCGGGCCTTAATAATAATAATAAGAATAATAATCTGGAGAAAAACAAGAGGGCTCTCGCAGCGGTAGCTGCTCGGGCCCTAATAACTAGAGCTGCAAGCAGCTATAAAGGGCCCTCGCAGACCTGTGCACGTTGGGGTATGAACAGGTCGGGGTATGAACAAGGACTATGAACGATGAAAAAGTAGTTGTAGATCACTTCAGTGCAGGACTCTTACCAAATATGGGAAATTAGGCAAGGTGGGAGAATGTGGATGGAGTTACTGCAGCTTTTATTGTTCTAATTATGTGACTTACAATGCCATGTAGGCCACACCTACTGTCGAAAAATCGTACAGATTTGTGGAGGGCATAAGGCATGGCCACTGGCTTTTCAGAAAACATTTAAGGGATATCACTTCAAGGGGCTCAGCAGAGTACATAAAAACATTAAGGATTTGCTATATTTTTTGCTGCCACTAGGTGGCGCTCGTACTATGATAAAAAATAGGCTTGTTGGTGTGTTTCACATTGGACTCCCATCCCATATACGAAGTTTTAAAAATATCAGATCGTCTATGTCCAATTACAGCAACTTTTACCGTTTTCGCGAGACATCTGATTTTGAGTTGGCATAGAGGCCACGCCCTTTAATGAAAAGTCATAAAAGTTGAGAACCTTAATGTTCCAATGTGTCATAGCTTTTCTGACCATTTTTGAGTTCATTTAGTCAAACAGGCATTTCACAGTACATAAAAGTATAAAAAATGAGACTTTTGTCCGCCACTGGGTGGCGCTGTAAATGATGTGAAAGTTTATCACATAGCTGTATTATTGCATGACGTTTAAAGTCCCAGGAAAGTTTCAGATGGTTTGAAGCTGTCATAGATGAGTTATTAAGATTTTTGTCACTCTTGGCGAAGGAAGTATTAAACATCATTTGAAGCTCCGCCCCCATCTTTTATGTCAAGAGATCTTCACGATATTTGGACTATGTGTGTCCGTCAGTTGGATAATGATTCATGCCAAAGTTGAAGGTAATGGGGTGAATCATTTAAGAGAAAAAGGCACTAGTTTGAAACCAGCTAATGTCTAAGAATGGGACAAAACTGCACATTAAAAAAATTCATAACAATTTTTCTGTACATCCTTGCACATCACTTCTATTGACTTTTTTGTAGGTCTTACAGTCCTTCATTGGCCTACATAGTTTCATAGCTGTAGGTCAAACCAAACAGGATTGACTGTAATCATTCGACTAATTACATTTTTTGCAGCCACTAGGTGGCGCTAGCTTAAAACTGGAATATATTTATGTCGATATGTTCAGGAGAATATTTTCATCCAATATGTGAAATTGTGAGAAGATCAGATCATCTGGGTCAAATTACAACAACTTTTACTGGACAGATAAAGCTTCCGAATGAAAACGGTCGTAGAGGCCACGCCCATTATCGAAAATTCGTAAAATTTGGTGGAGGTCAGCAGGGTTGTCTAGAGGCTTTTCAGACTTAATTTCAGCGATAGTACTTCAAAGGGCTCAGCTAAACACATAAAAACGTTTAAAAAATGCTATATTTTTGGCTGCCACTAGGTGGCGCTCGCACTATAACAAAAAATACATTGATAGGTGTATTCCGCATTAGAAACCCATCAAATATATGAAGTTTAGAAAAGATAAGACCATCTGGGACCAAACACAGCAACTTTGTTCGTTTTGGCGAGACATCAGACTGACATTTTTGTTTGCCACTAGGTGGCCTTATAAGCAATTGAAAATCTTTTTTGACACATGTGTTAAGGGTTTGAGTCTTCATGTGTCTGTGAAGTTTCAGATTTTTCCTAGCTTGTAAAGCTGAGTTATAAAGGTTTGTTTCACATGTGGCAAAGTAATCATCAAAGGCATAATATGAAGCCCCGCCGCCAACATATTTGATGGCAGATCATCACAAAAATTTGAACAATTGTGCCTCACAGTCAGATATAAAACATCACAGCAAATTTGAAGTCGATCGGGTCAAGCGTTTGGGAGAAAAAAGGAGCAGTTCGGGACCTGCAAATGAGCAAAAACGGGCCAAAAGTGCACATTCAAAAATTCATAACTCTCTTTCTGTACATCTGAGCATATGGCTCGCGCTGACTTTTTTGTAGGGCTCGAGGTCCTACATAAGGCTACAAATTTTTGGAGCTCTAGGTCAAACGGGCCGGGGGTGAGAGGCTATTTTCCACTCATAAGGCCATTTTGGGGCCAATTACAGCCACTTTTTTCGTTTTGGCGAGTCATCTGACTTTGAGGTGGCGTGCAGACTACGCCCATTATCAAAAAGTCGTAAAATTTTAAAACCTTAATATTCCATGTCTTATTGATATTCTGACCAATTTTCATTTGTTTTACTCAAACAGACTGAGCACAATACATGAAAGTGTAAAAAATGACATTTTAATCAACCACTAGGCGGCGCTAGTAGGTATTTAAAAAAACTTTTTTTAAAGGTGTTAAAGACATAAGTTTCCATGTGTCTATGAAGTTTTAGATTTTTTTAAGCTAGTACATCAAAGTTATTAAGGTTTTTGTCCCTCTTGGCGAAGGAAAAATTGAACACATAATTTGAAGCCACGCCCCTATCATATATGTCAGCGGATCTGCACCAAATTTTGCCCACTTGTGCCCCTATGTGTGAATATGGACCACAGCAAATTTGAAGGCGATTGAGTAAAGCGTTTAGGAGAAACAAGGAGCAGTTTGGGACCTGCAAACGTGCAAAAATGGGCCAAAAATGCACATTCAAAAATTCATAACTCTTTTTCTGTACATCTGATACTCCAACGATTCACACTATTCTGTTTACACTGTTAACAAGCACCTTAAGTATACTTCTGTACTGGACTTATGTGTATCTTTGTGTATTTTATTTCTCATATTTTATATCTCGACTTGAGGATACTGCTGGAAATGTGAATTTCCCTACGGGGATGAATAAAGTATCTATCTATCTATCTATCTATCTATCTATCTATCTATCTGAGCACATGGCTCACGCTGACTTTTTTGTATGTCTGTAGGTCCTACATATGCCTAAAAATTTTCGTAGCTCTAGGTCAAACGGGCCGGGACCAGGTGCACTTTTTCGACCTTAGGTGGCGCTGCAGAGCCATTTTTTTTGCATTTTTTTGGGAAACACAAAAATATCAAATTTTTCACCGGGCCCGACAAATGTGCAAATTTTGGTGACTTTTCGTGCATGTTTAGGCCCTCAAAAATGGAAAAGCGCTGCACAGTAAATAATAATAATAATAATAATAATAATAAGAAGAAGAAGAATCTGGAGAAAAACAAGAGGGCTCTCGCAGCGGTAGCTGCTCGGGCCCTAATAATAATAATCCGGAGAAAAACAAGAGGGCTCTCGCAGCGGTAGCTGCTCGGGCCCTAATAATAAGAATAATAATCTGGAGAAAAACAAGAGGGCTCTCGCAGCGGTAGCTGCTCGGGCCCTAATAATAAGAATAATAATCTGGAGAAAAACAAGAGGGCTCTCGCAGCGGTAGCTGCTCGGGCCCTAATAATCCGGAGAAAAACAAGAGGGCTCTCGCAGCGGTAGCTGCTCGGGCCCTAATAATCTGGAGAAAAACAAGAGGGCTCTCGCTGCGGTAGCTGCTCGGGCCCTAATAATAATAATAATAATAATAATAATAATAATGATAATAATAATAATAATCCGGAGAAAAACAAGAGGGCTCTCGCAGCGGTAGCTGCTCGGGCCCTAATAATAATAATCCGGAGAAAAACAAGAGGGCTCTCGCAGCGGTAGCTGCTCGGGCCCTAATAGTAATAATAATAATAATAATAATAATGATAATAATAATAATAATCCGGAGAAAAACAAGAGGGCTCTCGCAGCGGTAGCTGCTCGGGCCCTAATAATAATAATAATAATCCGGAGAAAAACAAGAGGGCTCTCGCAGCGGTAGCTGCTCGGGCCCTAATAAATAACAGTGAAATATGTGTGGACTGTTCAGACATAGACTGGCGGAGAGTTGCCCGTTGTCCGGGACATATGTGCTGCAAAGTGCTCACTAGTGCTGGGTATTGTGTCGTTAAAAAGTATTGTGATATACTGCAAGACAGCAAAGACTCATTGCAATACGTATTGCAATATTTTGGGCAATTTTTTTTAAAAAAAAATAAAATAAAAAATAAAAAAAACACCTATTGCATATACAGGGGACCCCCGGTTTACATTCCTGCCTTACGTTTTTTTCACCTTACAACATGGCCCGCAACATTTTCTTGTCCCTTCTTTATGCCAATCCTTTCACCTTACGTGACTACAATGCTGGTCTGCTATTGGTTGGCGTCACGACTCCATAAGATACTGGTCTAATATTGGTAAGCGTCACGGGGTCATAAAGATGCTGGTCTGCTATTGGTTGGCACATAGGGTCACAAAGATGGCTGCCTTGATCACTTTTGAGAGCACTTTCAATATGGTATTTATTGTGCATTGTAGTTCCTAAATACAAATTTTAATTGGTAAGCCACGGTTCCCAAGATTGCTAGTGATGCTAAAGAGAGAAGTAGGAAGATGATTTATAGGGAAACGAGACTGGAGATAATCAAGAAATACAAGGAAGGCTAGGTAACCTAGCCTAGGCTAACCTCACTCGGGAGTATTGCCATAACAAGCTCAAAGGAAAATAAATCCTTTATATTTTTTTTCATTTATGAAGTAATTTAATTGTATACATATATATTATATATACGTAGCACTTAGTATACAATTTTGATTCCAATTTTTAATATGTATCTACAATTTTGATGTTTTTACATGGGATTTTACATGCATTAGCTATTAACATAGGTTTGGATTGCCGCCATAAGGCGAATTTGTGTTTTGATCCCAACTGCGGAATGGATTAATCTCGTAACAAACACAATGTTAACAATGACTGAAAAAAAAATGAGGCAATTATAGTGGGCCCTCGGTTTACGAGATTAATCCTTGTTATGGCCATATTCCCCAGTGAGGGTCGCCTAGGCTAGGCTATCTTAGACTTCTTCATATTTCTTGATTATTTCCAGCTTCATTTCCATATAAATCATCTTCTTACTTCTCTCTTTATCACTAGCAATCTTGGGACCCATGGTTAACCAACTAAAGTCTGAATTAAGCACTCCGATGCACAATAAATACCATATTAAAAGCACTCTCAGTCTTTAGGCAGCCATCTTTGTGACCCCATGCGCCGACCAATAACACACCAGCATCTTCATCTTAGGGAGTCGTGACGCCGACCAATAACAGACCAAAAAACTCAGTCTTCAAGATCATAATGTGAAAAAAACGTAAGCCAGGGACGTAACTCGGGGGTCCACTGTACAGTGAAACCTTGAGATATGGTCGCTTCTGTACAGGTAGCATATAAAAGAAACAAAATGAAATAAAACAGAACAACACTTAGAAATGTCAACATTCCCATTAGAAACAAATTCAACATGAGATTCTACTGCTCGTTAAAATGGCTGCTCATTGATGAAGAGTTGGAGTCGGATAATATTGTGATTCTCTGGAACACATAGAGGAACTACTACGGATGAGTTGCACACTGTGCGGAAGCCCGAGATAGGACTATAACACCAGAAACTAGAATATTTGCAATTTCTGAAGAAATTGCGTGTGAAGGTGTAACCTCCGAAGGCAAAGGTGTTGAATGATGTGGAATGGTGGGAATTGGGGGAATTGATTAAAGTTGGAACGGTCCGAATCGGATGAAGAATGACAAAGATAGAAGTGATAAACTAAAAAAGTGGAATTGTGGGTAATTTTTGAACTCTGGAAAGAAGAAAATTCAAACTACCATTGAATGGGGGGAATTGGATGAATCGATTAAACTTGGAACGGTCGCAATCGGATGAAGAATGGCAAAGGTAGAAGGGAAAAACTGAAAAAGTGGAATTGTGGGAAATTTTTGAATTGTGAGTAAAAATGGAGTGGCGGGCATTGGGAGAATGGATTAAAGTTAGAACGGTAAAAATCGGATGAAGAATGGTGAAGATAGAAGGGAAAAACTGAAAAAGTGGAATTATGGGTAATTTTTGAATTGTGGGTAAAAATGGAGTGGCGGGCATTGGGGGAATTGATTAAAGTTGGAACGGTCAGAATCGGATGAAGAATGGCAAAGATAGAAGGGAAAAACTGAAAAAGTGGAATTATGGGTAATTTTTGAATTGTGGGTAAAAATGGAGTGGCGGGCATCGGGGGAATTGATGAAAGTTGGAACGGTCAGAATCGGATGAAGAATGGCAAAGATAGAAGGGAAAAACTGAAAAAGTGGAATTATGGGTAATTTTTGAATTGTGGGTAAAAATGGAGTGGCGGGCATCAGGGGAATTTATTAATGTTGGAACGGTCACAATCGGATGAAGAATGGAAAAGATAGAAGGGAAAAACTGAAAAAGTGGAATTGTGGGTAATTTTTTAATTCAGGTAAGAAGAAAATAGATACCACCATGTAATGGCGGGAATTGGGGGAATTGATTCAAGTTGGAACGGTCGCAATTGGATGAAGAATGGCAAAGATAGAAGGGGAAAACTGAAAAAGTGGAATTATGGGTAATTTTTGAATTGTGGGTAAAAATGGAGTGGCGGGCATCGGGGGAATTGATGAAAGTTGGAACGGTCAGAATCGGATGAAGAATGGCAAAGATAGAAGGGAAAAACTGAAAAAGTGGAATTATGGGTAATTTTTGAATTGTGGGTAAAAATGGAGTGGCGGGCATCAGGGGAATTGATTAATGTTGGAACGGTCACAATCGGATGAAGAATGGAAAAGATAGAAGGGAAAAACTGAAAAAGTGGAATAGTGGGTAATTTTTTAATTCAGGTAAGAAGAAAATAGATACCACCATGTAATGGCGGGAATTGGGGGAATTGATTCAAGTTGGAACGGTCGCAATTGGATGAAGAATGGCAAAGATAGAAGGGAAAAACTGAAAAAGTGGAATTATGGGTAATTTTTGAATTGTGGGTAAAAATGGAGTGGCGGGCATCGGGGGAATTGATGAAAGTTGGAACGGTCAGAATCGGATGAAGAATGGCAAAGATAGAAGGGAAAAACTGAAAAAGTGGAATTATGGGTAATTTTTGAATTGTGGGTAAAAATGGAGTGGCGGGCATCAGGGGAATTGATTAATGTTGGAACGGTCACAATCGGATGAAGAATGGAAAAGATAGAAGGGAAAAACTGAAAAAGTGGAATTGTGGGTAATTTTTTAATTCAGGTAAGAAGAAAATAGATACCACCATGTAATGGCGGGAATTGGGGGAATTGATTCAAGTTGGAACGGTCGCAATTGGATGAAGAATGGCAAAGATAGAAGGGAAAAACTGAAAAAGTGGAATTATGGGTAATTTTTGAATTGTGGGTAAAAATGGAGTGGCGGGCATCGGGGGAATTGATGAAAGTTGGAACGGTCAGAATCGGATGAAGAATGGCAAAGATAGAAGGGAAAAACTGAAAAAGTGGAATTATGGGTAATTTTTGAATTGTGGGTAAAAATGGAGTGGCGGGCATTGGGGGAATTGATTAAAGTTGGAATGGTCAGAATCGGATAAAGAATGGAAAAGATAGAGGGGAAAAACTGATAAAGTGGAATTGTGGGTAATTTTTGAATCATGGGAAGAGGAAAGGGGATACACAAATGAAATGGTGGGAATTGGGGGAATCCATTAAAGTTGGAACGGTGGGAATCGGAGCAGGAATGGCCAAGATAGAAGGTTACAAAGTTTTGGATGAGGAAAATGGGAATGAGGAATTATGGGTAAAAATATGAAAATAGTTATGAATTACTGGAAGGTGTGAATATGAGTAGTATTCAAATTGGGGAATGTATTAACTGATTAATGTGAGTGTGAAGTGGAGAAGCTTTAAATAAAAAATGTTAAGTCCGCCACTGGGAATGAATTATGAATTGTTATACATGAAAAATATGTAATTATGGGAAAATATTGAAAATTATTAATTGTTACAATAGTGGGAATGAGCCAACAGGCGAAATGTATGAGTTAAATGTTATGAATATGAAATAGGAAAGCTCAAAATGTGAAATGTTTAATCTCCCATTGGGAATGAATGGGAAGCCCTCCCATTGGAAATGAATTATGAATATTTGAAGGATGAAAAATATGGAATTATGGGAAAATATTGGAATGTATTAATTACTGGAATGATAGGAAGGATCCCTATAACGAGATGAATAAGTTAAATATTGAAAATATGAAAAGGGAGAGCTGTAATAATGAAACAAAATATGACCCAATGTTAGTCAATGGGACTTTTTGGGGTGGAAAACCGGGAATTCTGGGAAAACTGTGAATACTTGGAATTCCAAAAATGGAAACGCCCTTCGGGCGCTTTACTGGAATAATGTGAAATTGGAACGGTGTGAATCGGATAAACTGGGAATGAGCTGAAACCCGTCGAAAAACAGGCAGAATAATAATAATAATAATAATAATAACTAGAATATTTGCAATTTCTGAAGAAATTGCGTGTGAAGGTGTAACCTCTGAAGGCAAAGGTGTTGAATGATGTGGAATGGTGGGAATTGGGGGAATTGATTAAAGTTGGAACGGTCCGAATCGGATGAAGAATGACAAAGATAGAAGTGATAAACTGAAAAAGTGGAATTGTGGGTAATTTTTGAACTCTGGAAAGAAGAAAATTCAAACTACCATTGAATGGGGGGAATTGGATGAATCGATTAAACTTGGAACGGTCGCAATCGGATGAAGAATGGCAAAGGTAGAAGGGAAAAACTGAAAAAGTGGAATTGTGGGAAATTTTTGAATTGTGAGTAAAAATGGAGTGGCGGGCATTGGGAGAATGGATTAAAGTTAGAACGGTAAAAATCGGATGAAGAATGGTGAAGATAGAAGGGAAAAACTGAAAGTGGAATTATGGGTAATTTTTGAATTGTGGGTAAAAATGGAGTGGCGGGCATTGGGGGAATTGATTAAAGTTGGAACGGTCAGAATCGGATGAAGAATGGCAAAGATAGAAGGGAAAAACTGAAAAAGTGGAATTATGGGTAATTTTTGAATTGTGGGTAAAAATGGAGTGGCGGGCATCGGGGGAATTGATGAAAGTTGGAACGGTCAGAATCGGATGAAGAATGGCAAAGATAGAAGGGAAAAACTGAAAAAGTGGAATTATGGGTAATTTTTGAATTGTGGGTAAAAATGGAGTGGCGGGCATTGGGGGAATTGATTAAAGTTGGAACGGTCAGAATCGGATGAAGAATGGCAAAGATAGAAGGGAAAAACTGAAAAAGTGGAATTATGGGTAATTTTTGAATTGTGGGTAAAAATGGAGTGGCGGGCATCGGGGGAATTGATGAAAGTTGGAACGGTCAGAATCGGATGAAGAATGGCAAAGATAGAAGGGAAAAACTGAAAAAGTGGAATTATGGGTAATTTTTGAATTGTGGGTAAAAATGGAGTGGCGGGCATCAGGGGAATTGATTAATGTTGGAACGGTCACAATCGGATGAAGAATGGAAAAGATAGAAGGGAAAAACTGAAAAAGTGGAATTGTGGGTAATTTTTTAATTCAGGTAAGAAGAAAATAGATACCACCATGTAATGGCGGGAATTGGGGGAATTGATTCAAGTTGGAACGGTCGCAATTGGATGAAGAATGGCAAAGATAGAAGGGAAAAACTGAAAAAGTGGAATTATGGGTAATTTTTGAATTGTGGGTAAAAATGGAGTGGCGGGCATCGGGGGAATTGATGAAAGTTGGAACGGTCAGAATCGGATGAAGAATGGCAAAGATAGAAGGGAAAAACTGAAAAAGTGGAATTATGGGTAATTTTTGAATTGTGGGTAAAAATGGAGTGGCGGGCATTGGGGGAATTGATAAAAGTTGGAATGGTCAGAATCGGATAAAGAATGGAAAAGATAGAGGGGAAAAACTGATAAAGTGGAATTGTGGGTAATTTTTGAATCATGGGAAGAGGAAAGGGGATACACAAATGAAATGGTGGGAATTGGGGGAATCCATTAAAGTTGGAACGGTGGGAATCGGAGCAGGAATGGCCAAGATAGAAGGTTACAAAGTTTTGGATGAGGAAAATGGGAATGAGGAATTATGGGTAAAAATATGAAAATAGTTATGAATTACTGGAAGGTGTGAATATGAGTAGTATTCAAATTGGGGAATGTATTAACTGATTAATGTGAGTGTGAAGTGGAGAAGCTTTAAATAAAAAATGTTAAGTCCGCCACTGGGAATGAATTATGAGTTGTTATACATGAAAAATATGTAATTATGGGAAAATATTGAAAATTATTAATTGTTACAATAGTGGGAATGAGCCAACAGGCGAAATGTATGAGTTAAATGTTATGAATATGAAATAGGAAAGCTCAAAATGTGAAATGTTTAATCTCCCATTGGGAATGAATGGGAAGCCCTCCCATTGGAAATGAATTATGAATATTTGAAGGATGAAAAATATGGAATTATGGGAAAATATTGGAATGTATTAATTACTGGAATGATAGGAAGGATCCCTATAACGAGATGAATGAGTTAAATATTGAAAATATGAAAAGGGAGAGCTGTAATAATGAAACAAAATATGACCCAATGTTAGTCAATGGGACTTTTTGGGGTGGAAAACCGGGAATTCTGGGAAAACTGTGAATACTTGGAATTCCAAAAATGGAAACGCCCTTCGGGCGCTTTACTGGAATAATGTGAAATTGGAACGGTGTGAATCGGATAAACTGGGAATGAGCTGAAACCCGTCGAAAAACAGGCAGAAGTAGAATAATAATAATAATAATAATAACTAGAATATTTGCAATTTCTGAAGAAATTGCGTGTGAAGGTGTAACCTCTGAAGGCAAAGGTGTTGAATGATGTGGAATGGTGGGAATTGGGGGAATTGATTAAAGTTGGAACGGTCCGAATCGGATGAAGAATGACAAAGATAGAAGTGATAAACTGAAAAAGTGGAATTGTGGGTAATTTTTGAACTCTGGAAAGAAGAAAATTCAAACTACCATTGAATGGGGGGAATTGGATGAATCGATTAAACTTGGAACGGTCGCAATCGGATGAAGAATGGCAAAGGTAGAAGGGAAAAACTGAAAAAGTGGAATTGTGGGAAATTTTTGAATTGTGAGTAAAAATGGAGTGGCGGGCATTGGGAGAATGGATTAAAGTTAGAACGGTAAAAATCGGATGAAGAATGGTGAAGATAGAAGGGAAAAACTGAAAAAGTGGAATTATGGGTAATTTTTGAATTGTGGGTAAAAATGGAGTGGCGGGCATTGGGGGAATTGATTAAAGTTGGAACGGTCAGAATCGGATGAAGAATGGCAAAGATAGAAGGGAAAAACTGAAAAAGTGGAATTATGGGTAATTTTTGAATTGTGGGTAAAAATGGAGTGGCGGGCATCGGGGGAATTGATGAAAGTTGGAACGGTCAGAATCGGATGAAGAATGGCAAAGATAGAAGGGAAAAACTGAAAAAGTGGAATTATGGGTAATTTTTGAATTGTGGGTAAAAATGGAGTGGCGGGCATCAGGGGAATTGATTAATGTTGGAACGGTCACAATCGGATGAAGAATGGAAAAGATAGAAGGGAAAAACTGAAAAAGTGGAATTGTGGGTAATTTTTTAATTCAGGTAAGAAGAAAATAGATACCACCATGTAATGGTGGGAATTGGGGGAATTGATTCAAGTTGGAACGGTCGCAATTGGATGAAGAATGGCAAAGATAGAAGGGAAAAACTGAAAAAGTGGAATTATGGGTAATTTTTGAATTGTGGGTAAAAATGGAGTGGCGGGCATCGGGGGAATTGATGAAAGTTGGAACGGTCAGAATCGGATGAAGAATGGCAAAGATAGAAGGGAAAAACTGAAAAAGTGGAATTATGGGTAATTTTTGAATTGTGGGTAAAAATGGAGTGGCGGGCATTGGGGGAATTGATTAAAGTTGGAATGGTCAGAATCGGATAAAGAATGGAAAAGATAGAGGGGAAAAACTGATAAAGTGGAATTGTGGGTAATTTTTGAATCATGGGAAGAGGAAAGGGGATACACAAATGAAATGGTGGGAATTGGGGGAATCCATTAAAGTTGGAACGGTGGGAATCGGAGCAGGAATGGCCAAGATAGAAGGTTACAAAGTTTTGGATGAGGAAAATGGGAATGAGGAATTATGGGTAAAAATATGAAAATAGTTATGAATTACTGGAAGGTGTGAATATGAGTAGTATTCAAATTGGGGAATGTATTAACTGATTAATGTGAGTGTGAAGTGGAGAAGCTTTAAATAAAAAATGTTAAGTCCGCCACTGGGAATGAATTATGAGTTGTTATACATGAAAAATATGTAATTATGGGAAAATATTGAAAATTATTAATTGTTACAATAGTGGGAATGAGCCAACAGGCGAAATGTATGAGTTAAATGTTATGAATATGAAATAGGAAACCTCAAAATGTAAATTGTTTAATCTCCCATTGGGAATGAATGGGAAGCCCTCCCATTGGAAATGAATTATGAATATTTGAAGGTTGAAAAATATGGAATTATGGGAAAATATTGGAATGTATTAATTACTGGAATGATGGGAAGGATCCCTAAAACGAGTTGAATGAGTTAAATATTGAAAATATGAAAAGGGAAAGCTGTAATAATGAAACAAAAAATGACCCAATGTAAGTCAATGGGCCTTTTTGGGGTGGAAAACCGGGAATTCTGGGAAAACTGTGAATACTTGGAATTCCAAAAATGGAAACGCCCTTCGGGCGCTTAACTGGAATAATGTGAAATTGGAACGGTGTAAATCGGATAAACTGGGAATGAGCTGAAATCCGTCGAAAAACAGGCAGAAGTAGAATAATAATAATAACTAGAATATTTGCAATTTCTGAAGAAATTGCGTGTGAAGGTGTAACCTCTGAAGGCAAAGGTGTTGAATGATGTGGAATGGTGGGAATTGGGGGAATTGATAAAAGTTGGAACGGTCCGAATCGGATGAAGAATGACAAAGATAGAAGTGATAAACTAAAAAAGTGGAATTGTGGGTAATTTTTGAACTCTGGAAAGAAGAAAATTCAAACTACCATTGAATGGGGGGAATTGGATGAATCGATTAAACTTGGAACGGTCGCAATCGGATGAAGAATGGCAAAGGTAGAAGGGAAAAACTGAAAAAGTGGAATTGTGGGAAATTTTTGAATTGTGAGTAAAAATGGAGTGGCGGGCATTGGGAGAATGGATTAAAGTTGGAACGGTCCGAATCGGATGAAGAATGACAAAGATAGAAGTGATAAACTGAAAAAGTGGAATTGTGGGTAATTTTTGAATAAAGGGTAAAAATGGAATGGCGGGCATTGGGGGAGTTGATTAAAGTTGGAACGGTAAGAATCGGATGAAAAATGGTGAAGATAGAAGGGAAAAACTGAAAAAGTGGAATTGTGGGTAATTTTTGAATTCAGGGAAGAGGAAAATAGATACCACCATGTAATGGCAAGAATTGGGGGAATTGATTAAAGTTGGAACGGTCGCAATCGGATGAAGAATGGCAAAGATAGAAGGGAAAAACTGAAAAAGTGGAATTATGGGTAATTTTTGAACTGTGGGTAAAAATGGAGTGGCGGGCATCGGGAGAATTGATTAAAGTTGGAACGGTCAGAATCGGATGAAGAATGGCAAAGATAGAAAGGAAAAACTGAAAAAAAGGAATTGTGGGTAATTTTTGAATTGTGGGTAAAAATGGAATGGCGGGAAACGGGGGAATCAATTAAAGTTGTAACAGTCAAAATCGGATGAAGACTGGCAAAGATAGAAGGGAAAAACTGAATGAGATGTCTGATCAGATATCCAAGATGGCCGCCCCTGAGGGCTGATGGGAGATGGATTCTCGGTGTATGTAGTCAAGTGTCCAAGATGGCCACATGACGATCCCATGGGAAAAAGAGTACTTTGTCTACCTAAACAGTAGTCCACGAAGGCCAAAGGCCCACACAATGAATGACGTCATTGAAAATGAATTGGTTCATTAAAGGTACAGTGTGTGGAATTGTGGGTAAATTTTGATTCCTGGTAAGAGGTAAATGAATACACCAATGAATTGGTGGGGATGAATGGAATCAAATAAAGTTTGAACAGACGGAATCGGATAAAGAATGGCGAAGACAGAAGGTTACAATGTTTTGGCAAGAATAATTAACTGAGGAATTATGGGTAAAAAATGGGAAAAACTTGAAATTGTTGGTGCGAGGGTGTTCCTTGCAATCTAACCCATAATGGGAAACACCTAAAGTTGGAACGATAAGTATAGGTCGGACGCAATTGGAGATATCACAAGAGGAAACATAAAAAATTGCATTTTTCGCGAGTTTTAGGGGGCTATTACTTATGCAAAACAGATGCATTGTGGGTAAATGACACCCTGAGGTCATAGGCAGGGTCAAGATGAACGGATAAACGCTGAGTCAAACTGAATCGGACAAACACCTGTAGTCATTAAAGTAAAAAAAACAAAAGTTTTTTGAATTTTGTAAAACATCACAAAATTTCAAAAAGTGAGAAAAAAGTACACTTAAAGTTCAAATTTTGAATTTTGGGGCATTATATTTAATAGTTTTGATGTTCAACATTAGGAGAGTGTTGTTTTTATTGTTCTGAGTAAACCATGATGGCCGCCATCCTGGGTGGAAGTTGGGCTCAGCGCTCATGAGCTGTCTGATCAGATATCCAAGATGGCCGCCCCTGAGGGTTGATGGGAAATGGAGTCTCAGTGTATGTGGGCAAGTGTCCAAGATGGCCGCTTGACGACCCCATGGGAAATGGAGTACTTTGTCTACCTGAACAGTAGTCACCGAAGGCCAAACGCCCACACAATGAATGACCGCATTGAAAATGAATTGGTTCATTAAAGGTACAGTGTGTGGAATTGTGGTAAATCTTTGAATTCTGGTAAGAGGTAAATGAATACACCAATGAATTGGCGGGGATGAATGGAATCATATAAAGTTGGAACGGTGGGAATCGGATGAAGAATGGCAAAGACAGAAGGTTACAATGTTTTGGCGAGAACAATTAACTGAGGAATTATGGGTAAAAAAATGGGAAAAACTATAAATTGTTGGTGCGGGGGTGTTCTTGGCAATCTAACCCATGATGGGAAACACCTAAAATTGAAACAATAAGTATATGTCGGACGCAAATGGAGATATCACAAGAGGAAACATAAAAAATCAGATTTTTCGCGAGTTTTAGGGGGCTATAACTTACGCAAAACAGATGCATTGTGGGTAAATGACACTCTGAGGTCATAGGCAGGGTCAAGATGAACGGTTAAACGCTGAATTGGCCTGAATCGGACAAACACCTGTAGTCATTAAAGAGAAAAAAACAAAAATTTTATGAATTTAGTAAAATATCACAAAATTTCAAAAAGTGAGAAAAAAGTACACTTAAAGTTCAAATTCTGAATTTTGGGGGATTATATTTAATAGTTTGGATGTTCAACATTAGGAGAGTGTTGTTTTTATTGTACTGAGTTAACCAAGATGGCCGCCATCCTGGGTGGAAGTTGGGCTGAGCGCTCATGAGATGTCTGATCAGATATCCAAGATGGCCGCCCCTGAGGGTTGATGGGAAATTGAGTCTCAGTGTATGTGTTCAAGTGTCCAAGATGGCCGCTTGACGACCCCATGGGAAATGGAGTACTTTGACTACCTCAACAGTAGTCACCAAAGACCAAACGCCCACACAATGAATGACCTCATTGAAAATGAATTGGTTCATTAAAGGTACAGTGTGTGGAATTGTGGTGCAACTTTGAATTCTGGTAAGAGGTAAACGAATACACCAATGAATTGGCGGGGATGAATGGAATCATATAAAGTTGGAACGGTGGGAATCGAATGAAGAATGGCAAAGACAGAAGGTTACAATGTTTTGGCGAGAACAATTAACTGAGGAATTATGGGTAAAAAAATGGGAAAAACTATAAATTGTTGGTGCGGGGGTGTTCTTGGCAATCTAACCCATGATGGGAAACACCTAAAATTGAAACAATAAGTATATGTCGGACGCAAATGGAGATATCACAAGAGGAAACATCAAAAATCTGATTTTTCGCGAGTTTTAGGGGGCTACTACTTATGCAAAACAGATGCATTGTGGGTAAATGACAACCTGAGGTCATAGGCAGGGTCAAGATGAACGGTTAAATGCTACATCGGCCTGAATCGGACAAACACCTGTAGTCATTAAAGTGAAAAAACAATAATTTTTCGAATTTTGTAAAATATCACAAAATTTCAAAAAGTGAGAAAAAAGTATACTTAAAGTTCAAATTCTGAATTTTGGGGGATTATATTTAATAGTTTGGATGTTCAACATTAGGAGAGCGTTGTTTTTATTGTTCTGAGTAAACCAAGATGGCCGCCATACTGGGTGGAAGTTGGGCTGAGCGCTCATGAGCTGTCTGAACAGATATCCAAGATGGCCGCCCCTGAGGGTTGATGGGAAATGGAGTCTTAGTGTATGTGGGCAAGTGTCCAAGATGGCCGCTTGACGACCCCATGGGAAATGGAGTACTTTGTCTACCTAAACAGTAGTCACTGAAGGCCGAACGCCCACACAATGAATGACCTCATTGAAAATGAATTGGTTCATTAAAGGTACAGTGTGTGGAATTGTGGGAAAATTTTTAATTTTTGGGAAGAGGTAAATGGATACACGAATGAAATGGCGGGCATCGGGGGAATCGATTAAAGTTGGAACGGTGGGAATCGGAGCAGGAATGGCCAAGATAGAAGGTTACAAAGTTTGGTGAGGAAAATGGGAATGAGGAATTATGGGTAAAAATATGAAAATAGTTATGAATTACTGGAAGGTGTGAATATGAGTAGTATTGATATTGGGGAATGTATTAACTGATTAATGTGAGTGTGAAGTAGAGAAGCTTCAAGTAAAAAATGTTAAATCCACCACTGGAAATGAATTATGAATTGTTATACATGAAAAATATTGAATTATGGGAAAATATTAATAATTATTAACTGTTACAATGGTGGGAATGAGCCATAAGGCGAAATGTATGAGTTAAATGTTATGAAAATGAAATAGGAAAGCTCAAAATGTAAAATGTTTAATCTCCCATTGAGAATGAATGGGAAGCCCTCCCATTGGAAATGAATTATGAATATTTGAAGGATGAAAAATATGGAATTATGGGAAAATATTGGAATGTATCAATTACTGGAATGATGGGAAGGATCCCTAAAACGAGTTGAATGAGTTAAATATTGAAAATATGAAAAGGGAAAGCTGTAATAATGAAACAAAAAATGACCCAATGTAAGTCAATGGGCCTTTTTGGGGTGGAAAACCGGGAATTCTGGGAAAACTGTGAATACTTGGAATTCCAAAAATGGAAACGCCCTTCGGGCGCTTAACTGGAATAATGTCAAATTGGAACGGTGTGAATCGGATAAACTGGGAATGAGCTGAAATCCGTCGAAAAACAGGCAGAATAAGAATAATAATAATAATAATAATAAAGAAAATGGCCGAGCACAATAACATATGTGTGAAGGTTCCACCTTCACACAACTAGAATATTTGCAATTTCTGAAGAAATTGCGTGTGAAGGTGAAACCTCTGAAGGCAAAGGTGTTGAATGATGTGGAATGGTGGGAATTCGGGGAATCGATTAAAGTTGTAACGGTTGGAATCGGATGAAGAATAGCAAAGATAGAAGGGAAAAACTGAAAAAAGTGGAATTGTGGGTAATATTTTAATTGTGGGTAAAAATGGAGTGGCGGGCATTGGGGGAATTGATTAAAGTTGGAACGGTCTGAATCGGATGAAGAATGACAAAGATAGAAGTGATAAACTGAAAAAGTGGAATTGTGGGTAATTTTTGAACTCTGGAAAGAGGAAAATTCAAACCACCATTGAATGGTGGGAATTGGATGAATCGATTAAACTTCGAACGGTTTCAATCGGATGAAGAATGGCAATTGTATAAGGGAAAAACTAAAAAAGTGGAATTGTGGGTAATTTTTGAATAATGGGTAAAAATGGAATGGCGGGCATTGGGGGAGTTGATTAAAGTTGGAACGGTAAGAATCGGATGAAAAATGGTGAAGATAGAAGGGAAAAACTGAAAAAGTGGAATTGTGGGTAATTTTTGAATTCAGGGAAGAGGAAAATAGATACCACCATGTAATGGCAAGAATTGGGGGAATTGATTAAAGTTGGAACGGTCGCAATCGGATGAAGAATGGCAAAGATAGAAGGGAAAAACTGAAAAAGTGGAATTATGGGTAATTTTTGAATTGTGGGTAAAAATGGAGTGGCGGTTATCGGGAGAATTGATTAAAGTTGGAACGGTCAAAATCGGATGAAGAATGGCAAAGATAGAAAGGAAAAACTGAAAAAAAGGAATTGTGGGTAATTTTTGAATTGTGGGTAAAAATGGAATGGCGGGAATCGGCTGAATCGATTAAAGTTGTAACGGTCGGAATCGGATGAAGACTGGCAAAGATAGAAGGGAAAAACTGAATGAGATGTCTGATCAGATATCCAAGATGGCCGCCCCTGAGGGCTGATGGGAGATGGAGTCTCGGTGTATGTAGTCAAGTGTCCAAGATGGCCACATGACGATCCCATGGGAAAAAGAGTACTTTGTCTACCTAAACAGTAGTCCACGAAGGCCAAAGGCCCACACAATGAATGACCTAATTGAAAATGAATTGGTTCATTAAAGGTACAGTGTGTGGAATAGTGGGGAAATTTTGATTCCTGGTAAGAGGTAAATGAATACACCAATTAATTGGTGGGGATGAATGGAATCAATTAAAGTTGGAACGATGGGAATCGGATGAAGAATGGCGAAGACAGAAGGTTACAATGTTTTGGCAAGAATAATTAACTGAGGAATTATGGGTAAAAAATGGGAAAAACTTGAAATTGTTGGTGCGAGGGTGTTCCTTGCAATCTTACCCATTATGGGAAACACCTAAAGTTGGAAAGATAAGTATAGGTCGGACGCAAATGGAGATATCACAAGCGGAAACATCAAAAATCTGATTTTTCGCGAGTTTTAGGGGGCTATTACTTATGCAAAACAGATGCATTGTGGGTAAATGACACTCTGAGGTCATAGGCAGGGTCAAGGTGAACGGTTAAATGCTGAGTCGGACTGAATCGGACAAACACCTGTAGTCATTAAATAAAAAAAACAACAATTTTTATAATTTTGTAAAATATCACAAAATTTCAAAAAGTAATAAAAAAGTACACTTAAAGTTCAAATTCTGAATTTGGGGGGATTATATTTAATAGTTTGGATGTTCAACATTAGGAGAGTGTTGTTTTTATTGTACTGAGTTAACCAAGATGGCCGCCATCCTGGGTGGAAGTTGGGCTGAGCGCTCATGAGATGTCTGATCAGATATCCAAGATGGCCGCCCCTGAGGGTTGATGGGAAATTGAGTCTCAGTGTATGTGTTCAAGTGTCCAAGATGGCCGCTTGACGACCCCATGGGAAATGGAGTACTTTGACTACCTCAACAGTAGTCACCAAAGACCAAACGCCCACACAATGAATGACCTCATTGAAAATGAATTGGTTCATTAAAGGTACAGTGTGTGGAATTGTGGTGCAACTTTGAATTCTGGTAAGAGGTAAACGAATACACCAATGAATTGGCGGGGATGAATGGAATCATATAAAGTTGGAACGGTGGGAATCGAATGAAGAATGGCAAAGACAGAAGGTTACAATGTTTTGGCGAGAACAATTAACTGAGGAATTATGGGTAAAAAAATGGGAAAAACTATAAATTGTTGGTGCGGGGGTGTTCTTGGCAATCTAACCCATGATGGGAAACACCTAAAATTGAAACAATAAGTATATGTCGGACGCAAATGGAGATATCACAAGAGGAAACATCAAAAATCTGATTTTTCGCGAGTTTTAGGGGGCTATTACTTATGCAAAACAGATGCATTGTGGGTAAATGACAACCTGAGGTCATAGGCAGGGTCAAGATGAACGGTTAAATGCTACATCGGCCTGAATCGGACAAACACCTGTAGTCATTAAAGTGAAAAAACAATAATTTTTCGAATTTTGTAAAATATCACAAAATTTCAAAAAGTGAGAAAAAAGTATACTTAAAGTTCAAATTGTGAATTTTGGGGGATTATATTTAATAGTTTGGATGTTCAACATTAGGAGAGCGTTGTTTTTATTGTTCTGAGTAAACCAAGATGGCCGCCATACTGGGTGGAAGTTGGGCTGAGCGCTCATGAGCTGTCTGAACAGATATCCAAGATGGCCGCCCCTGAGGGTTGATGGGAAATGGAGTCTTAGTGTATGTGGGCAAGTGTCCAAGATGGCCGCTTGACGACCCCATGGGAAATGGAGTACTTTGTCTACCTAAACAGTAGTCACTGAAGGCCGAACGCCCACACAATGAATGACCTCATTGAAAATGAATTGGTTCATTAAAGGTACAGTGTGTGGAATTGTGGGAAAATTTTTAATTTTTGGGAAGAGGTAAATGGATACACGAATGAAATGGCGGGCATCGGGGGAATCGATTAAAGTTGGAACGGTGGGAATCGGAGCAGGAATGGCCAAGATAGAAGGTTACAAAGTTTGGTGAGGAAAATGGGAATGAGGAATTATGGGTAAAAAATATGAAAATAGTTATGAATTACTGGAAGGTGTGAATATGAGTAGTATTGATATTGGGGAATGTATTAACTGATTAATGTGAGTGTGAAGTAGAGAAGCTTCAAGTAAATAATGTTAAATCCACCACTGGAAATGAATTATGAATTGTTATACATGAAAAATATTGAATTATGGGAAAATATTAATAATTATTAACTGTTACAATGGTGGGAATGAGCCATAAGGCGAAATGTATGAGTTAAATGTTATGAAAATGAAATAGGAAAGCTCAAAATGTAAAATGTTTAATCTCCCATTGAGAATGAATGGGAAGCCCTCCCATTGGAAATGAATTATGAATATTTGAAGGATGAAAAATATGGAATTATGGGAAAATATTGGAATGTATCAATTACTGGAATGATGGGAAGGATCCCTAAAACGAGTTGAATGAGTTAAATATTGAAAATATGAAAAGGGAAAGCTGTAATAATGAAACAAAAAATGACCCAATGTGAGTCAATGGGCCTTTTTGGGGTGGAAAACCGGGAATTCTGGGAAAACTGTGAATACTTGGAATTCCAAAAATGGAAACGCCCTTCGGGCGCTTAACTGGAATAATGTCAAATTGGAACGGTGTGAATCGGATAAACTGGGAATGAGCTGAAATCCGTCGAAAAACAGGCAGAATAAGAATAATAATAATAATAATAAAGAAAATGGCCGAGCACAATAACATATGTGTGAAGGTTCCACCTTCACACAACTAGAATATTTGCAATTTCTGAAGAAATTGCGTGTGAAGGTGTAACCTCCGAAGGCAAAGGTGTTGAATGATGTGGAATGGTGGGAATTGGGGGAATTCATTAAAGTTGGAACGGTCCGAATCGGATGAAGAATGACAAAGATAGAAGTGATAAACTAAAAAAGTGGAATTGTGGGTAATTTTTGAACTCTGGAAAGAAGAAAATTCAAACTACCATTGAATGGGGGGAATTGGATGAATCGATTAAACTTGGAACGGTCGCAATCGGATGAAGAATGGCAAAGGTAGAAGGGAAAAACTGAAAAAGTGGAATTGTGGGAAATTTTTGAATTGTGAGTAAAAATGGAGTGGCGGGCATTGGGAGAATGGATTAAAGTTAGAACGGTAAAAATCGGATGAAGAATGGTGAAGATAGAAGGGAAAAACTGAAAAAGTGGAATTATGGGTAATTTTTGAATTGTGGGTAAAAATGGAGTGGCGGGCATTGGGGGAATTGATTAAAGTTGGAACGGTCAGAATCGGATGAAGAATGGCAAAGATAGAAGGGAAAAACTGAAAAAGTGGAATTATGGGTAATTTTTGAATTGTGGGTAAAAATGGAGTGGCGGGCATCAGGGGAATTGATTAATGTTGGAACGGTCACAATCGGATGAAGAATGGAAAAGATAGAAGGGAAAAACTGAAAAAGTGGAATTGTGGGTAATTTTTTAATTCAGGTAAGAAGAAAATAGATACCACCATGTAATGGCGGGAATTGGGGGAATTGATTCAAGTTGGAACGGTCGCAATTGGATGAAGAATGGCAAAGATAGAAGGGAAAAACTGAAAAAGTGGAATTATGGGTAATTTTTGAATTGTGGGTAAAAATGGAGTGGCGGGCATCGGGGGAATTGATGAAAGTTGGAACGGTCAGAATCGGATGAAGAATGGCAAAGATAGAAGGGAAAAACTGAAAAAGTGGAATTATGGGTAATTTTTGAATTGTGGGTAAAAATGGAGTGGCGGGCATTGGGGGAATTGATTAAAGTTGGAATGGTCAGAATCGGATAAAGAATGGAAAAGATAGAGGGGAAAAACTGATAAAGTGGAATTGTGGGTAATTTTTGAATCATGGGAAGAGGAAAGGGGATACACAAATGAAATGGTGGGAATTGGGGGAATCCATTAAAGTTGGAACGGTGGGAATCGGAGCAGGAATGGCCAAGATAGAAGGTTACAAAGTTTTGGATGAGGAAAATGGGAATGAGGAATTATGGGTAAAAATATGAAAATAGTTATGAATTACTGGAAGGTGTGAATATGAGTAGTATTCAAATTGGGGAATGTATTAACTGATTAATGTGAGTGTGAAGTGGAGAAGCTTTAAATAAAAAATGTTAAGTCCGCCACTGGGAATGAATTATGAGTTGTTATACATGAAAAATATGTAATTATGGGAAAATATTGAAAATTATTAATTGTTACAATAGTGGGAATGAGCCAACAGGCGAAATGTATGAGTTAAATGTTATGAATATGAAATAGGAAAGCTCAAAATGTGAAATGTTTAATCTCCCATTGGGAATGAATGGGAAGCCCTCCCATTGGAAATGAATTATGAATATTTGAAGGATGAAAAATATGGAATTATGGGAAAATATTGGAATGTATTAATTACTGGAATGATAGGAAGGATCCCTATAACGAGATGAATAAGTTAAATATTGAAAATATGAAAAGGGAGAGCTGTAATAATGAAACAAAATATGACCCAATGTTAGTCAATGGGACTTTTTGGGGTGGAAAACCGGGAATTCTGGGAAAACTGTGAATACTTGGAATTCCAAAAATGGAAACGCCCTTCGGGCGCTTTACTGGAATAATGTGAAATTGGAACGGTGTGAATCGGATAAACTGGGAATGAGCTGAAATCCGTCGAAAAACAGGCAGAATAAGAATAATAATAATAATAATAAAGAAAATGGCCGAGCACAATAACATATGTGTGAAGGTTCCACCTTCACACAATAATAATAATAAAGAAAATGGCCGAGCACAATAACATATGTGTGAAGGTTCCACCTTCACACAATAAAGAAAATGGCCGAACACAATAACATATGTGTGAAGGTTCCACCTTCACACAATAAAGAAAATGGCCGAGCACAATAACATATGTGTGAAGGTTCCACCTTCACACAATGAAGGAAATGCTATGTTCATATCACAAATATTTATCTTTCTTTGTTTGCCCTCCTCCTCTGCCGCCACTTCGGCTTTGGAATATCTCCTCATGTAATGTATTGTAAAATTTAATGCCAATCTAATCCAATCCAACTTTATTTGTTAAGCACTTTAAAACAAACAAACACAAAACAAACACTGACCAAAGTGATGTACCAAAAAAAATAAAAACATCGTAACAACAGACACAATAACTAAAAGACATAAAACGATAAATCTGATGAGACAAATTTAATGTGGTGCTTTTGAAGCCCTTGGAATGATTTACATGTGAAACACGATTCATAACGCCTCTGCAACAATTCAGGTGGTCATTATCGAGCAATAAATCGCATAATTTAATGCAGCAATCTGGCCATTGATACCTACAGGTACCCTTTTCTTCTTTGAAGAAATTGTTAAAAGAAATGCTAAATAACTGGTGGCAAATAACCCTGTGGCACAGTTATGTAATCAACTGTGCTCTTTACCTGAATTGCCCAAAACTCCGTCCATTTCAGTAGCGTAGCGTTAATCTTTCTTCTGTGATTGTTGCAGAGGCGTTGGATGGCTCGCAGATCAACCATGATTCCTAATTCTGCTGTCTTCCTACTAAATAGCACATGACAGGACCAATGCGTAGTCAAGTCTCTTTTCACTAAGAACACACCCATTCAAAACAGAAAACAAATTTAAATACAGTGGGCCCCCGGTTTACGAACTCCCTGTTTTACGAATTTTTCATCTTACGAACGTGGACCGCGGCATTTTTTGTCCCCCTCTTACGCACAAACATTTCGTCTTACGAACAATCCAACATGCCAGTCAATGTGTCCGCACTATTTTTTTCGCTTTGCTGCATCAACAAAAATAACTGTGCTCGCATGTCACGAAAACGCAGATATGCTATTGGTCTTATAAGGTCACAGTCACGGTCTCAGTCACGGAGATGCCGATATGCTATTGGCCGGCGTCACGTCAATCACAGAAATGCCGATATGCTATTGGCCGAACGCCTTCATCTAGCTTGATGGCACAGCTGGTCGGTGTGTTGTGAAGACTTTGCAAACTTTATCTGTTAGACATGGCTTCTAAAATTGCAAGTGGCGGTAAAGGAAGAAATAAGAGGATGATGACAATAGAAACGAAAGAAGGAGGTGATATGTTCTCGTTTGAGAAAAGTTCTCGTTTAAGTAAATAAATTAATAAATTCTGCGGGTTCGTCTCTGCTGCCCCCCCGCCTCCACCCACCAACAGCTCAAGTCACGTCGCCCCAAAGGTAAATGCCATTTTTCCTTTGTATATTTATGTTATTTAATTTAACTGTACAGTAGATTATATACATATTTAAAATTAGTAACATAAAGTCATGATGTTTTTACCTAAGGTTTTTTGCACGCGTTGCACCCATTTACTAATTAACATAGGTTTGGATTGCCCGTCATACGAGCAATTCGAGTTACGAGCATAGCTGCTGAACGGATTAAGTCCGTAACACGGGGGCCCACTGTACATGAAAATACCATATATACTAAATAACGTGTTACACAATCTATCAAAACCACGAGTCGCTGTCGGAGAGAGCACTTTCCCAATTCCAGCGAGTGCTTTGTGATTGGAGGCCTGCTAAAAGTACACGATTAAAAGGACCATCTGCATTGAAGCAATCGGCGGTGGTGGCTGTGTTCTTTTCGGGAGATTCCATCGTGGGGAGCTTGCCAGAGGAGACAAAGACACTCGACGAGACCGGCCCCAGCGGGTGCAATTTCCCTATGTCCCCTTTTGCAGACCTTTCAGGGCAGTGCATGCCACGGACTGAGCTCCGGCTCTCAGCTGTTATATGTCTGCTTCAGTGGTTACTTGCTGCGTGATTCAATATTCTGTGATCGACGCCAGTTTGCTTCAACAACAAAAAGTAGAAGGGCGCCGAAGTCGCGTTGCCGACGCCCGCTTTCAGCTGGCAGGCCGAAATGGTTCAGGGTAGAGGCTTAGCGGAACCCTCCCTACCTACCCAGGATGATTTTTGGTGTGAAGGGAAAGGGGAACTAATGCTACCCGGGTAACACGGAAGAGATTCTGCGCTGTGAAAGGGGCTATACATTGCTACTGTATTCGCTCAAGATAAAATAATATATATACAATAATTAATATGGTAATTTATTCATGTTTAGCTTCAGTGAGGAGGGGTGGATCGGCAGGAGATGATAATCACAAGAAGAAGCCGGTAAGTTTATTATTTTGATGATATCAGAAAGTTATTCGCCCGCAGAAGGCAACATAAGTCTGTCTTACTTCATGCTAAATTAGCTAACGGTATTCCTTGTGTCAAGACAACCATACTCATTTGCTGTACGAGTTGTCGGGGGAATTTGCATTACTATAGTAAATCGTCGCTACTGCATTAACTCCACATAAATGATGCACACATGGCTAATTAATATTTGATTTTTTTTTCATCTGTAGCTACATAATGCTGCTTATTATGGTCTGTTGGCCCTGTGTAGATGATCGTTTTGAAACCGCAACATTGAGCTTGTGTTAGTTGAGTTGACAGATTTGCAACCGAATCAGAGGTGTCAAACATGTGGTCCACATCCTGGCCCGCAAATGGGTTTAAACCGGCCATGAGATAATTTTGTGAAGTACAAAAATTAGCTGATTTTTTTTCATAAATGAAAAACTTTTTTTTTTTTTTTATTTAGAGTAATACTAATATTTTGATTAATAGTGATATTGTACTTGCTTTATTTTGGATAGTATTAAAACAAATAACATTGAAGTTTTGTTTTTATATCATGATTTTATTGGTCAGACCCATATGGGAATAGATTTTCCTTCATGCGGCCCTCAAGCTTAAACGAGTTTGACTATCTGGTCTGGACGATGCAGTGGTTCTCAAAAGGTCTAACTTCGGAAGGAAAAGCATTTTTCCTTCTCATCAAGTTGTGGACCATATACAGTACATACTGTATATTTGCTTTGACATTTGCTAATATCTGCTGTTGGTTTTTGCGAACATCTTGCAAATGCAGGACTTAATTTGTCCTTTTTACTGCGCAATTTTTGGGACTCCAAACATTTTTGTCGGGACCCATGTTTTTTTTAGTATTCCGAGTCCTGGGGAACCAACTCTTTTCAGAGGTAAAATGAACTTAAGTAAAGTTGGCAAGATATTGGCAGATTCGGACTTTCGCGATCAATACCTCTCAGATAAAACGTCGTCGAAACACCAAAGTCGCCTTTATGCCTCCTTCGTAACACAGACTACCAGCTACAATGTCAAAAAAAGACATTTGTAAAATATTTAAACCGTTTCTTTCGGTGAAAAGACGCAATTGAGCTCTATGAGCAGCAGAGGCTGGGCGAGCGCGCAAGGGACAGTCTGCAAATTACTAGATGAGGAGGGGGAAAAAAACAATAACGCCACAATTTGTGATTATGAATTCAACGAACAAATCAAAGACATTAACATAATCATATTGGGACAGTGCTTTTGAATAAAAAAAGCGTTTGTTTAATTTTGGATAATTTGTGTACTTAAAAATCATTAATAAACTGTATATTCATCTATAGCTCCAATATTGTTTAATATAAGGAGTCCAAAATCACTGGGCATTCATGACATTTTCATGATCGCACTACAACACTCGTTTTTTAAATGAATTATTTTGATAAATTTTGGGGCTTTATTTTAAATGCTTGTTAATCATTTATACCCTCAAAAAGAATCAGTGGCTCCCCTTTTTGAGTTGGGGTAAACCCTCCTAAATCACTACAACCATCAATGAAGTACTCCCAATTATGCAACAACTGCTGGTTTTCTAATAAATTCCTTTGCCTAATTTTAAGGATTTTTTAAATGCATATTGACCATAATTTACCAATATATTGATCAATAGCTCTGCTGTTGGTTGAGTTAGGGACTCCAAAATCACCACAGACAACAGTGACACCCCACGCCTTATGCTACATTCTTTGGTTTTCAAATAAATCCCTCTGCAAAATTTTAAGGATTTTTTTATGATTACTGATCAATATTTACCAATATGTTGATCAATAGCTCTGAGTTTGGTTGGGTTAAAGACTCCAAAGTCACCCCACACATCAGTGACACCCCTCCCCTTATGCTACATCCTCTGGTTTTCAAAAAAATCCCTCTGCCTAATTTTAAGGATGTTTTTTATGATTATTGATCAATAATTACCCATATATTGATCAATAGCTCTGCTGTTGGTTGGGTTAGGGACTCCAAAATCACCACACACATCAGTGGCATCCTTACCCTTAGGCTACATCCTCTGGTTTTCAAATAAAGCCCTCTGCCTAATTTTAAGGAATTTTTTATAGTTATTGATCAATAATTACCCATATATTGATCAATAGCTCTGCTGTTGATTGGGTTAGGGACTCCAAACTCACCAAACACATTAGTGACATTCCTACCCTTATGCTACAACCTCTGGTTTTCAAATAAATCCCTCTGCCTAATTTTAAGGATTTTTTAATGATTATTGATCAATAATGACCCATATATTGATCAATAGCTCTGCTGTTGGTTGGGTTAGGGACTCCAAAATCACCACACACATCAGTGGCATCCTTACCCTTAGGCTACATCCTCTGGTTTTCAAATAAAGCCCTCTGCCTAATTTTAAGGAATTTTTTTATAGTTATTGATCAATAATTACCCATATATTGATCAATAGCTCTGCTGTTGATTGGGTTAGGGACTCCAAACTCACCAAACACATTAGTGACATCCCTACCCTTATGCTACAACCTCTGGTTTTCAAATAAATCCCTCTGCCTAATTTTAAGGATTTTTTTATGATTATTGATCAATATTTACCCATATATTGATCAATAGCTCTGCTGTTGATTGGGTTAGGGACTCCAAACTCACCAAACACATTAGGTTCATCCCTACCCTGATGCTACATCCTCTGGTTTTCAAATAAATCCCTCTGCCTAATTTTAAGGATTGTTTTATGATTATTGATCAATATTTACCCATATATTGATCAATAGCTCTGCTGTTGATTGGGTTAGGGACTCCAAACTCACCAAACACATTAGGGACATCCCTACCCTTATGCTACATCCTCTGGTTTTCAAATAAATCCCTCTGCCTAATTTTAAGGATTTTTTTTGTTTATTGATCAATATTTATCAATACATTGATCAATAGCTCTGCTGTTGGTTGGGTTAGAGACTCCAAAATCACGGCACACAACAGTGGCTTACCTCCCCTTAGGCTACATTCTCTGGATTTCAAATAATACCCTCTGCCTAATTTTAAGGATTTTTTTTATGACTATTGATCAATATTTACACATATATTGATCAATAGCTCTGAGTTTGGTTGGGTTAGGGATTCCAAAATCACCACACACATCGATGACATCCCTCTCCTTATGCTACATCCTCTGGTTTTCAAATATATCCCTCTGCCTAATTTTAAAGATTTTTTTATGATTATTGATCAATAATTACCCATATATTGATCAATAGCTCTGCTGTTGGTTGGGTTAGGGACTACAAAATCACCACACACATCAGTGGCATCCCTCCCATGAGGCTACATTTCCTGGTTTTGAAATAAGTCCCTCTGCCTAATTTTAAGGAATATTTGATCATTATTGATCAATATTTACCCATATATTGATCAATAGCTCTGCTGTTGGTTGGGTTAGGGACTCCAAAGTCACCCCACACATCAGTGACATCCATCCCCTTATGCTACATCCTCTGGTTTACAAATAAATCCCTCTGCCTAATTTTAAGGATTTTTTTATGATTATTGATCAATAATTACCCATATATTGATCAATAGCTCTGCTGTTGATTGGGTTAGGGATTCCAAAATCACCAAACACATTAGTGGCATCCTTACCCTTAGGCTACAATTTCTGGTTTTCAAAAAAAATCCCTCTGCCTAATTTTAAGGAATTTTTTATTGTTATTGATCAATATTTACCCATATATTGATCAATAGCTCTGCTGTTGGTTGGGTTAGGGACTCCAAAGTCACCCCACACATCAGCGACATCCCTCCCCTTATGCTACATCCTCTGGTTTACAAAAAAATCCCTCTGCCTAATTTTAAGGATTTTTTTATGATTCTTGATCAATAATTACCCATATATTGATCAATAGCTCTGCTGTTGGTTGGGTTAGAGATTCCAAAAACACCACACAACTCGGTGACAACCTTCCCCTTATGCTACATTCTCTGGTTTTCAAATAAATCTCTTTTCCAAGTTTTAAGGATTTTTTTTATGGTTATTGATCAATATTTATCCATATATTGATCAATAGCTCTGTTGTTGATTGGGTTAGGGACTCCAAACTCACCTAACACATTAGTGACATCACTCCTCTTATGCTACATCCTCTGGTTTTCAAATAAATCCCTTTGCCTAATTTTAAGGAATATTTTATCATTATTGATCAATATTTACCCATATATTGATCAATAGCTCTGCTGTTGGTTGGGTTAGGGACTCCAAAATCACAAAACACATTAGTGACATCCCTACTCTTATGCTACAACCTCTGGTTTTCAAATAAATCCCTCTGCCTAATTTTAAGGATTTTAAGGATGGGTAAATATTGATCAATAATCATAAATAAAACTCTTAAAATTAGGCAGAGGGATTTATTTGAAAACCAAAGAATGTAGCATAAGGGGAGGGGTGTCACTGATGTGTGTGATGATTTTGGGGTCCCTTACCCCACCAAACTCAGAGCTATTGATCAATATATTAGTAAATATTGATCAATAATAGTAAATAATTCCTTAAAATTAGACAAAGAGATTAATCTTAAAACCGGGGAATGTAGCATAAAGGGGTGGGATACCACCGATGTGTTTGGTGATTTTGGAGTCCCTAACCCAACCAACAGCAAAGCTATTGATCAGTATATGAGTAAATATTGCTCAATATTAATAAAAAAAAAAATCCTTAAAAATAGGCAGAGGGATTTATTTGAAAACCAAAGAATGTAGCATGAAGGGAGGAATGTCATTGATGTTTTTGGGGAATTTGGAGTCTCTAACTCAACTAACAGCAAAGTTATTGATCAATATATTGATACATATTGATCAATAATCATAAAAAAATCCTTAAAATTAGGCAGAGGGATTTATTTGAAAACCAGAGAATGTAGCATAAGGAGAGGGATGTCATTGATGTGTGGGGTGACTTTGGAGTCCCTAACCCAACCAACAGCAGAGCTATTGATCAATATATGGGTAAATATTGACCAATAATGATAAAATATTCCTTAAAATTAGGCAGAGGGTCTATTTTCAAAACCAGGAAATGTAGCCTAATGGGAGGGATGCCACTGATGTGTGTGGTGATTTTGTAGTCCCTAGCCCAACCAACAGCAGAGCTATTGATCAATATATGGTTAATTATTGATCAATAATCATAAAAAAATCCTTAAAATTAGGCAGAGGGATTTATTTGAAAACAAGAGGATGTAGCATAAGGGGAGGGATGTCACTGATGTGTGGGGTGATTTTGGAGTCTTTAACGCAACCAAACTCAGAGCTATTGATCAATATATTGGTAAATATTGATCAGTAATCATAAAAAAATCCTTAAAATTTGGCAGAGGGATTTATTAGAAAACCAGCGAATGTAGCATAGGGGGAGGGGTGTCACTGATGTGTGTGGTGATTTTGGAGTCCCTAACCCAATTAACAGCCGAGCTATTGATCAATATATGGGTAAATATTGATCAATAATGACACAATATTCCTTAAAATTAGGCAAAGGGAATTATTTGAAAACCAGAGAATGTAGCCTAAGGGTAAGGATGCCACTGATGTGTGTGGTGATTTTGGAGTCCCTAACCCAACCAACAGCAGAGCTATTGATCAATATATGGTTAAATATTGATCAATAATCATAAATAAAATCCTTAAAATTAGGCAGAGGGATTTTTTTGAAAACCAGAGGATGTAGCATAAGGGGAGGGATGTCACTGATGTTTGGGGTGATTTTGGAGTCTTTAACGCAACCAAACTCAGAGCTATTGATCAATATATTGGTAAATATTGATCAGTAATCATAAAAAAATCCTTAAAATTTGGCAGAGGGATTTATTAGAAAACCAGCGAATGTAGCATAGGGGGAGGGGTGTCACTGATGTGTGTGGTGATTTTGGAGTCCCTAACCCAATTAACAGCCGAGCTATTGATCAATATATGGGTAAATATTGATCAATAATGACAAAATATTCCTTAAAATTAGGCAAAGGGAATTATTTGAAAACCAGAGAATGTAGCCTAAGGGTAAGGATGCCACTGATGTGTGTGGTGATTTTGGAGTCCCTAACCCAACCAACAGCAGAGCTATTGATCAATATATGGTTAAATATTGATCAATAATCATAAATAAAATCCTTAAAATTTGGCAGAGGGATTTATTAGAAAACCAGCGAATGTAGCATAGGGGGAGGGGTGTCACTGATGTGTGCAGTCATTTTGGAGTCCCTAACACAACCAACAGCAGAGCTATTGATCAATATATTGATACATATTGATCAATAAATTAAAAAAAATTCTTAAAAATAGGAAGAGGGCTTTATTTCAAAATCAGTAAATGTAGCCTAAGGGGAGGGATGTCACTGATGTGTGTGGTGATTTTGGAGTCCCTAACACAACCAACAGCAGAGCTATTGATCAATATATGGTTAAATATTGATCAATAATCATAAATAAAATCCTTAAAATTAGGCAGAGGGATTTATTTGAAAACCAGAGGATGTAGCATAAGGGGAGGGATGTCACTGATGTTTGGGGTGACTTTGGAGTCTTTAACCCTACCAAACTCAGAGCTATTGATCAATATATGTGTATATATTGATCAGTAATCATAAAAAAATCCTTAAAATTAGGCAGAGGGACTTATTTGAAAACCAGGCAATGTAGCGTAAGAAGAAAGATGTCACTGATGTGTGTGGTGATTTTGGAATCCCTAACCCAACCAACAGCAGAGCTATTGATCAATATATGGTTAAATATTGATCAATAATGATAAAATATTCCTTAAAATCAAGCAAAGGGATTTATTTGAAATCCAGAGGATGTAGCATAAGGGAAGGGATGTCACTGATGTGTTTGGTGATTTTGGAGTCCCTAAATCTATCAACAGCCGAGTTATTGATCAATTTATGGGTAAATATTGATCAATAATGATAAAATATTCCTTAAAATTAGGCAAAGAGATTTATTTAAAAACCAGAGAATGTAGCCTAAGGGTAGGGATGCCACTGATGTGTGTGGTCATTTTGGAGTCCCTAACCCAACCAACAGCAGAGCTATTGATCAATATATTGATACATATTGATCAATAAATTTTAAAAAATTCTTAAAAATAGGAAGAGGGCTTTATTTCAAAATCAGTAAATGTAGCCTAAGGGGAGGGATGCCACTGATGTGTGTGGTGATTTTGGAGTCCCTAACACAACCAACAGCAGAACTATTGATCAATATATGGTTAAATATTGATCAATAATCATAAATAAAATCCTTAAAATTAGGCAGAGGGATTTATTTGAAAACCAGAGGATGTAGCATAAGGGGAGGGATGTCACTGATGTTTGGGGTGACTTTGGAGTCTTTAACCCTACCAAACTCAGAGCTATTGATCAATATATGTGTATATATTGATCAGTAATCATAAAAAAATCCTTAAAATTAGGCAGAGGGACTTATTTGAAAACCAGGCAATGTAGCGTAAGAAGAAAGATGTCACTGATGTGTGTGGTGATTTTGGAATCCCTAACCCAACCAACAGCAGAGCTATTGATCAATATATGGTTAAATATTGATCAATAATGATAAAATATTCCTTAAAATCAAGCAAAGGGATTTATTTGAAATCCAGAGGATGTAGCATAAGGGAAGGGATGTCACTGATGTGTTTGGTGATTTTGGAGTCCCTAAATCAATCAACAGCCGAGTTATTGATCAATTTATGGGTAAATATTGATCAATAATGATAAAATATTCCTTAATATTAGGCAAAGAGATTTATTTAAAAACCAGAGAATGTAGCCTAAGGGTAGGGATGCCACTGATGTGTGTGGTCATTTTGGAGTCCCTAACCCAACCAACAGCAGAGCTATTGATCAATATATTGATACATATTGATCAATAAATTTAAAAAAATTCTTAAAAATAGGAAGAGGGCTTTATTTCAAAATCAGTAAATGTAGCCTAAGGGGAGGGATGCCACTGATGTGTGTGGTGATTTTGGAGTCCCTAACACAACCAACAGCAGAACTATTGATCAATATATGGTTAAATATTGATCAATAATCATAAATAAAATCCTTAAAATTGGGCAGAGGGATTTATTTGAAAACCAGAGGATGTAGCATAAGGGGAGGGATGTCACTGATTTGTGTGGTAATTTTGGAGTCTCTAACTCAACCAACAGCAGAGCTATTGATCAATATATTGGCAAATTATGGTCAATATGCATTTAAAAAAATTCTTAAAATTAGGCAAAGGAATTTATTAGAAAACCAGCAGTTGTTGGATAATTGGGAGTACTTCATTGATGGTGTAGTGATTTAGGAGTGTTTACCCCAACTCAAAAAGGGGAGCCACTGATTCATTTGAGGGTATAAATGATTAACAAGCATTTAAAATAAATCCCCCAAATTTATCAAAATAATTTATTTAAAAAACGAGTGTTGTAGTGTGATCATGAAAATGTCATGAATGTGCCCAGTGATTTTGGACTCCTTATATTAAACAATATTGGAGCTATAGATGGATATTCAGTTTATTAATGATTTTTAAGTACAAACATTGTCCAAAATTAAACAAACGCTTTTTTTTATCCAAAAGCACTGTCTCAATATGATTATGTTAATGTCTTTGATGTGTTCGTTGAATTCATAATCACAAAATGTGGCGTTATTGTTTTTTCCCCCTCCTCATCTAGTATTTTGCAGACGGTCCCTTGCGCGCTCACCCAGCCTCTGCTGCTCATAGAGATCAATTGCGTCTTTTCACCGAAAGAAACGGTTTAAATATTTTACAAATGTCTTTTTTTGACATTGTAGCTGGTAGTCCGTGTTATGAAGGAGGTATAAAGGCGACTTTGGTGTTTCGACGACGTTTTGTCTGAGAGGTATTGATCGCGAAAGTCCGAATCTGCCAATATCTTGCCAACTTTACTTAAGTGTAAAATGAGCACTGTTCTTGGTTCCTTTAGTACAACAGTTCTATACTTAGACCAAGCAGAAGGACAAAAAAACACTAAACTCTGAGGCGAAAAAAGTATGGAATCATCCTGTAAAAATTAAATTTCCAAAACTTGCATCAGATAAGACCTGCTTGTTAGGCTTCCGTTTAACAGGAGTGATCACACTTTCTTCTTGGTTTGATTTCGTATTTATTTAAGGCTAGAAGGTGTCATTTTAAATTACATTACTTTGTCATGTCTGTGATCTGTTTTTTTCCGACCAAATTGAAAAACTGACTGAACATCCTCCGAGACCGGTGAGTCCATACTTTTTTCCCCACGAGTGGTATCTGTGCACACGAAACACACGCGCGCGCGCGCACACACGCACACACAGAAGGAATAGAACGAACCTCTGTCCAATTTTGCACATCGGGAGATTTTCACAACAGCTGCTAGCGAGGTCCATTCTTTACCAAGCAAGGGCTTTCCTCTCCGGGGCAACTCGTTGAAACGTTCATAACACAATTCAGCAATTTCATCAGCTGTCACCATGGTCAATGAGTTTAGTTTAACACGGATAAAAGTATGCTTAGCTAATACATTTAAGCTTATATCCGTCTAAAACTTATTTATTGTCGTAAACGTGCTGCATCATTCACTTCACTAGGAAAACGTGGAAAGAAATAAACTATTTCCGGGTCAGGTGGCGTTGTTTTTTTTTTCCACAAAAAAGAAATAAAAGATTTCTGATTATGAGGAAAACAGCAAGGACCTCCTCGCATTTGATGAGTACAGCCGTGGGCTGATTTCATTTGTCCTTTGTCGCAAATTCCCTTGCTCCTTGCTCCTGAAAACGATGAGGTGACCGGAAGTTTTCACAATGCAGTCAAGGTAGCCACCGGTTGTAAACGGTGCATTACGGTAACATGCCGCCAAGGCGCTCCTCAGTTACCATCTTCAAAACAGAAGGTATTAATACGGCAAGATCTGCAATTACCTGATTTCAATCGTTCTTACAAACTAATTCAAAACGTCTCATTCTGACACTAGGCTATCTCGAGGGAAGACTGGAGGTAGCCCACCAAGGATCCATCTGGAACCCTGCAATTTCAGCCAGTGAACCTGAATGTAAAAAAATAAATAAATAAATAAAAATAAAAATAAAAATGTGTTATCCCGCTACCAGCCTAAATCTGGGCAAGAATAAAGACCTCTAGCATACAGCAAAGGTGTTCTTTTGTAAAGCAGAGTTAACATTTCAAAATAAAACTCCACTGAATTCTAGAACGTTAAAAATAAAAAATAAGAACTGAATACCTAGTAGGAAACAAAACCCCCAAAAACCTGGAATACAACACATGTATATTTATTAAAAATGCCACTAAATTATGACATTTTGACCATTACATTTTATTAACAAAAAAAAAATATATATATATATAAATATATATATATATATATATATATATATATATATATATATATATATATATATATATATATATATATATATATATATATATATATATATATATATATATATCCCGGTATATATAGAAATTTAGGAATCCTTTACATATATTGTGTACTGAATCAATGTTTTTAATCAGATGTGCCAATCAAATATGACATGTTAATTTATGTCCTTAATGTAGCAATCAGTAATACTCAGGGAGGTAGAGCACATGTACTAATCACTCATGTGTTAGACATTATGTTGATCAGATGAATAAAAGACGGTTACGGAATGAGGAGGTGCAGGAGTGTATTATACAGAAAAAGAGGTTAGCTAAGAAGAAGTGGGACACCAAAAGGAACAAAAAGAGTAAACAGGAGTACATTGATATGCAACGTAAGGTGGAAGTAGAGGTGGCAAAGGCCTACAAAAGGGCTTACAATGACTCACATGCTAGGTTGGACTGTAAGGAGAGAGACTGACCTATACAGGATGGCAAGGCAGAAAAAACAAAGATGTCTGGGCTATGTTTCTTTCCCTCAAAGTCTTTTCGTTGGTTGCAGTGGTTCATATTTCCTTGAGTAGGGGTCGGAGCCACCGGCAGTACATCTGTCATTTACTGACTATTTAAGTTTAGCTTAGAGCACAGGCCATCTGATTATTGTCTGCATTTACTGAGTGTTAACCCTTCTCTGTTATGTTTTGGGACGTTAGTGTTTTTTGTTTCTTTCATGTCTTGGGTTTGTTTTGGTTTTTGTGTTTCTTTCATATCTTGGGTTTGAGATTGTGTTATCTCAGTTGTTCATGTTTCGGGTCCCCTCGAGTCAGTGTCTTGTTAGTGTGACTTGTCAATCTGTCCTCGTCATCCTGCTTTCCCTGTATCTGCCAATCAGTTCCCAGCACCAATTGTGTCATGTCCAGGTGTTTATCATTGTCTCGCCAGTTTTGAGTGGATTTAGTTTTTTGTTTCCTTGTCTTGTCAGGTCATTGATGATGATGTTGTTGCTGTGTTGTTGCATCCGTGCATCACATTTCTCAGTGCTTATTTTACCTATATATGGGTCTAAATAGCTATGGGTCCCAACAGAAATCTTTGGAGTAAAAAAAAATGTGCATTAAAAATGACAAAATCAAAGGTTCAAATTGCATTTACATGAGCAAATACCAACAACAAATATAAGCAAATGTCACAGCAAAATGTATTGATATAATAGAATGAACTTATCATCCGTCATCATCTTCTTCATTTTGCAACCACAAGTCAATTTTGGTAGAAAATCTGCTTTATATTTTGGATGTTCTTTTGCTTAGCTTCAACACGTCTGTTTTGCTCCTCTTCTCCATCTTCCGAAGCTTTTAGTCCTATCTTCTGGTTCATTGTTATCTGATTGTGTATTGTCACTTGTCACCGATCCTAAAATAAAAGTTGCAGAGTTGTTATTTTTTTGGGCCTGAAGATAGCCCTTTTTTAATGGAGGCTTTTTTCACTAAGGAGCTCCCGCAGACTATGTCATGACAACAAGATCTCGGGTAAAATGAGACAACAGGCTCGTAAGTGGTTATGTTTTGCAAACTTAAAAGAGCAAATGGACTATTATTAATATTGTAATATGTAAAAACTCGAAGTGGAAATCTATGACTGCCTCAGAATTCGATTCAATTCCAATTAGGGGTCTTAGATTCAGTTCAGAATCAATTTTCAATTCAAACTGATTTGATTCATTTAAATCAGAAATTTTATTTAAGTATTGTGTTGTTTAAATTAAGGACCATTTGCTTTCTGTTTTGTTTGAATATTTGTTCCTGATTAGCTCATTTAATTCACGTGTGAGAGAGCGAGGACAGTCAAGGTGTCGTTGATCTATTAACAGCCACCTTCTAACTATATTCTATTTAGTATGAAGGCGGCAGAAATATTACTCATGGCTTCAATGTGATTGGGTGCCTCGATCAGGCCTGTCAACCTATGGACACTAAAATCTGCAGTGCCATGTATTGAAATCCTTAGCAGCATCGAAAAATTCTCAATAAAATGATGCAACACTAAATGTTATTTATTATTTAAGCAGATAGGTATCAGCCATCAATTTCACGAAAAGTCCTCAGGAGTACTGCCAGACTTTTATCACTTTTGTGGTCATTTGACTCATCTATCAATAGAGAGAATGGTTTGTTTTGACAATGTTCAATAGCTGCACTGATTGCCTCTGTTGCCAAGCATTTTTTGATTATTTGTGTAATTTGTGCTCAATTACACTGATTTTTTTTCCCAATTGCGCTATCTGGGCATATCCTTGGAATAAGCTGACAAAGACAAGTTGTGTTGCACAATGCAATTTGCCAACCACTGTTCTCCTTCAACTACATTTGAAGGCACACTTGCTTGCTTACTTACTGCAAAACTAAACAAAGTAGGCTGTTTTCCAGCTTGCTGACTATTCCTTTTGTGTATGGCTCATTTCAAGTGTTCTTTTACAATGTAAAACACTTGAAACGAGGTCACCAAACTACGGCCCGCCAGCACATTTGGCCCGGCCCTCTGAACAATACCAGAGACGCTATCGGATTGTTTTCGTATTTGGCCTCCAGAAAAAAAATCCTGTCATAGAGAGAAAGGAATAATGGCAAAAAGGTTAGGTAAGAGAAAAATTGATTCAGAATGCAGGGTATTTAACCTGCAGTGGACAAACGATTATTTTTTTGTTCAATGCAAAGAAAAGGCTGTTTGTCTCATCTCATCTGTCAAGAGACGGTCAAGTGGCGGTATTCAAAGAATACAATCTTCGCCGACACTATGAATCCCGTCACAAAGACAAGTACGATAGCTTGCAAGGCCAAATACGAGCAGGCAAACTCTCAAAGCTAAAAAGTGGACTACTATCTCAGCAGAATACATTTGTACGCCAAGTTCAGCTGAACCAGGCATCCGTTCGGGCCAGCTTTTGGGTTGCTAAACTGATAGCAAGCAGCGGTAAGCCTTTCACTGACGGAGAGTTTGTTAAGAAATGTATGGATGCTGTCGCGGAGGAGATGTGTCCCGAGAAGAAAGATGCATTTAATGCCGTAAGTCTGTCGGCGAGTACAATCACCAGACGCGTTGAAAAAAATCGGTAGTAATGTATATGCCCAGCTACAGCAGAAGACGAAGGAATTAGACTTTTTTTCATTAGCACTGAATGAGAGCACGGACGTGCAAGACACAGCGCAACTGCTCATTTTTATTCGTGGAGTTAGCGCAAACTTTGAGATATGCGAAGAGCTGGCAACCCTCCAAAGTCTCAAACGGGACTACAACGGGAGAGGATATTTTTGACAAATTGTGCCAAACCATGGAGAAGTTGGACCTGGACTTGTCAAAGCTAGCTAGCATCACGACTGACGGGGCTCCTAGCATGGTGGGCGAAACTCGCAGTCTAATAGGACGCATGAACCGGGAGTTGGAAAAAAGGGGTCTCACCGCCCCGCTACAAGTCCAATGCCTAATTCACCAGCAAGCACTGTGCTGCAAAGTGTTGACGTGGGATTCTGTAATGAAGGTTGTGGTGTCGTGCATAAACTTCATCAGAGCAATGGGACTTAAACACGGGCAGTTCCAAGAATTCCTGTCTGAACTGGAGTCTACGCACGGAGATGTGCTGTACTACACAGAGGTCCGATGGCTGAGCCGGGGCAGAGTTTTGAGGCATTTTTACGAGCTGCTCCCCGAAATTAACGCATTTCTTCATTTAAAAGACAAAACGGTCCCAGAGCTGATCGACCCAGAATGGAAATGGCACCTCGCATTTTTAACAGTGGGCCTGCATCTGGCTGGTGAGAAGTTGAATATCAGGTTCCATTCTAGTTACAGCCAGTCTCAAGCACTGATGCAAATATTCATCTGTCAATCTTGATCTCATCTGAGTTTTCAGCAGTTTCATACGAGAAAAGGTTTTCTCGCAGATATACGTGCTGCCAAAAACTGTGGACATTTTCATTGCGTGTTTTTTGATGTTTGGATATGTGTCGTTTGGGAGGATGGCATAGAAGTTAATGAGACTGTTGGGTTTGAATGCGTCTTTCAGAACATCACTGCCATCAGACCTCTGTGTAGTACAGCACATCTCCATGCGTAGACTCCAGTTCAGACAGGAATTCTTGGAACTGCCTCTGTTTAAGTACATACATAGGTAAGCTCACTTTTCTGACTTGAATGAGTCATTCTGAGCATAAACAAATATAATCATAATAAAATCTACTGGGATAAAATCCATCTTTACAACCATACTGGTAGTGAAATGTACTATGCTGTGTAGATGCTGTATCACTTAGTTCAGTTTCTCAACCTGCTTCCCTTGTGCGTTTTCACAGGGAAGTTGATGAGAGAGAGCTGCAAACAGCGGTGTCTACAAGCCTACTGGAACCTACAAAAGGATTATAAGGAAGGAACACAAAAACTTTAAAAGACTGCTCATATGTGTCAGAGAAATTCTGCTCTGACAACTGAGCTGAACTTTTATCTGTTAAGAACACAAAGTTAATTTTCTATGGCTTTTTTCTTCTTCTGAAGAACCCAGAGAGAGTTATTTAGTTATTATTTCAGTTTTTCTGTGAAAAACTCAGAGAGGGTTATTTAGTTATTATTTATTTCATTAATAGTGATATTATTGGTTTCCTGACTTTTTTCTGTAACGAACCTGGAAAAGGTTATTTGGTTATGTGTGGCTTTCTGGAAAACAATCAATTTTTTAAGCTCCCCTACGATCATCACACTTTTTCTGTTACAAATTGACACCAGCCCCCCATCACAGAAGGGAAAAGTTATGTGGCCCTCACAGGAAAAAGTTTGGGGACCCCTGTTTTACATCATATACTCCCCGAGTTCCTAGTTCGATCAACACACGTGATTTTAGCTTCCTGGAATTCCCCAGACGAAAATAGAAATTACATCATAAGCCAAGCTGCATAGACTAGCTCCATTCTACTGAATAGCAAGAGGAGAATTAAAGCCGCTGTGCTCTGTAACCCTAAAAATAGTAACATTTGTGGAGTTCGAAAAAAAAAAAATGGGGGTGGGATTTTTTTTAAATCCGTAATAAATTAGTTTTATGGCCATTCGATTTATAATCAAAAAATCCGTAAGACTTGCAGGAAATATGTACGACTTGACAGGTTTGGCCTCGATAGAGAAAAGACACTTTTCATGTTCACACAATCACAACAATTGTGATGATCAAACTCGTTTGTTATCCACAGAGTCAAAGGTTGCATTTAAATACACGGCAGTGTAGCTTTTGTTCGTAACACAAAACGCGGCAAAACTGCTTTGCATAAGGAAGGGGCAATTGAATTTGAATTGTTTGTTTTTGTGCATCGTGTGGCATCTGCTTGACTTTCCAGAATTGGCTGCATGATGATGTAATTTCACAGCCGGGTCGGGCCCAAAATGTCATTCATTACGTTCGAGTCGAGTCGGGCCGGCTTCTATCGCTGACTTTTTTTTTTTTTTTTTTTATATATAAATATATGTTTAGAAAAATGTATAGTAAAACAATGTTTGGAATGTGGATACTAAACTAAGGAACATTTGTTATAAAATAAATAATTTGGATAAAACAGAGAAGGTAATTGCTATTTAACTACTATACGAGCCGCAGAGCCAGAGTGTGCTTTGCGCACATGAATGCCACCCTCTTCATCATCTTAATATATCTTTTCCCATTTATTTGATTTGCATTATAGTATTTAAAGCCTCATGGGCTGCAGTATTTCTCTGCGTAATTAAGCAACTGCGCACCAATGATGTCATGATCTGTTTTTTGTTGTGGGGTTTGGGTTGTATAGTTTCAGTTATAGGTCCTCGGTGTTCCCCTCGTGTGCCATCACTAATTAACCTCACCTGTCGCCCGCGTGTTCCCTCCAGTAAGTTTCCCCGCCCATTGTTGTCCCCAGGTGTCTTGCGTCTTAATTAGTTCTGTTAGTACTTAAGCCCCAGTGTTTTGCCGCGTCCCTTGTCGGGTCATTGTTCGTCGTTCCCCCCGCTGCCTCGTCTCACGCTCCTGGTACCGGTCACTCCCGTGCTGCCTCCCGTCTCTTGTTGCCCTTCGGTAGTTTCAGTTTAGCGATTTGGTTTGTAACTTGTATTTTTCGTTTCCTTCAACCCAGCCCTTTTTGTCATTAAATCACCCCCACGTAAGCCTACCCCTGTCTGCCCTGCATTTTTTGGGTCCCGCCTGTTCCGCATCCCGCACTCCTCTAACCGGCATGCCTCATCGTGACAAATGACAGACGGCCTTAACGTTCAACTCTTAAAAAAAAATCCATCAATGATGGAAAATTGTTGGTCAATGTAACCTCTGCAGACGCAGAAATATAAAAGATGTAAATATTTACACAGTCTTGTTAAACTTATATTTCGTTACAAAAGGCTTTAATTTGTTATCATAAATCTCCTCCTCGTCCCGACTCCTCACAAATATATGATATTTCGAATTTGCTTCGGGCTTGGGCCTGCAAATCAAGTTAATTGGTCGGGCTCAGGCCGGGTCAGGCTTTAATACCGCGGGCCTGGGTCGGGTCGGGCTGGATTTTATAGGCCCAATCTTACCTCTAAGTACAGACAATAAAGCAGAGTCCAACCAAGAACCATCAGCATACATTTCACCATCAGGCACTTTCTGGATGTTGTTTGGAAGACAGCAAAGAGCTCAGAGTTCCTGATGACAAGAAGGCTGAAGTTCTAGGAAGACCTCACTCCCAAGGATCGTGAGAAACGCAACCAACTTTGGCCGAGAGTGGAGCAAGAACGTAAGGAGGGTAAAGCTGCGTATTTAATGGGAGCAAGAGCTTTTCTTGATGGAAAAGAAATCCAGTGACTGACAATAAGAAAAGTATGGCAATACTATAAGAAAACTTAACATGGTTCAGATTTCACGTTTTTTTGTTAGTTTTTTTTTATTCTGTTAGAATTGTTGTACCATGTTCTGTGACTTAGTAGTTCTACTACTGTTGAAATTTATATTTTCTTCTTAGGGTGTAAGTTTACTTTAAACATTTGATTATGTCGTCATCTTTGATTTCTTCAAATGCTCGAGTTCTAAGTGGCAATACTAAATGAAAAGCTATCTTCCTTTATGCAAATAATCTCAATGCAGACTTTTGTTTTATACAAGAAACACATTCTGGTCCAAATGATGTTAATTTTTGAAGCTCTCAATGGGGGTGGGATTTGTGGGCATATCATGGAACACATAAATCGGCTGGAACTTTAATTTTGAAACAAAAATTTTCAGGGTCTGTTATGTCCTCAACAGTTGATCCAAATGGTCACTTTGTTCTACTGCAAATTTTTTTCAATGAACAAATGTTTTTGCTTGGTAACATTTATGGTTGCAATAACAAGAAAGAAAATGTGGCATGATTACATATGATACAGGCAAAAATCATCTCTCTCACAAGTATGTATGATGATTTGAAAATCATTTTGGGTGGGGATTTCAATTGTATTTTAAATGACGGAATAAATAGATGGGGGTCTTGGTGATGGGAATGATACTTATATGAAGGAATTTATAGATAAGTGTGATTTAGTTGATAGTTGATAGTTGATTTACTTGGAAAAAAAAAACAAGATCACTACAGTCAGGAAATGACTTTTGGTTAATATCCCTTATCAGAGTTGGTATCAGACGTGAAATTGTTACCCACACCTTTGACAGATCATAGTACCTTTTTTATGGAGCTGGGTGTGTCTGCTAGTTGTCGACATAAAAGAATCAATTATATTGGAAATTAAACAATTCTCTTCTCTTGAATAAATCTTTGGGAAATGAAATAAAATTAAGAATATGTAGAAGTTGGAAAAAGGCATGCATTGAAAATTCCATTGGAAAGTAATTGCGAATTTTTAAAACTTGAATTACGAGCACTTATAAGAAAGATTGGAGCAAAAATGGTGGAAAAGTATCGAAAGGAGGAACATGAAATAATTTCTGAAATTGTTTCATTATCATCACAGCTACACAAAAATTTGTCACGAGATGATAAAAACAAGCTTCAAATACTACAATTAAAACTGTCAAGTTGTATGTTAACAAAGCCAAAGGGGCTTTTGTGCGATCCTGAAGAAAATGGCTTGAAGAGAGAGAGCAAAACACCAGTTATTTTTTCAAATTAGAGAAACGACAAGATGAATGGTATTATAAAACTATTTTCAGAGCTTTTTTCGGAGTAGTCACAAAACATCCTGTTCTCAGGTGGGAAGGCCAATTGTTTGCCGATGTTTGCCATCATCTTCCAGTGACGGGCCATGTAGGTGACCTGCTTCTGGTTTGGTGGAGGGCTGTTTGGAGGTTTTCCTGCCTTCTCTGACAAACTTTGTTTCCTTCATGGGATTGGATGATCTTGGTGGTAAGGAACTGGCGACGCTCCGCAAGCTCTCCAGGGCTGATGCCAGGCTCTTGAGGACCTGATTGTGCCACCAGGTGTATCTCCCCTGCTTGAGGCTGGTTTGCATCCTGTCATGATGTGTTCAAGGGTTGCTGGCATTGGGCAGAGGGCACAGGTTGGATCCTCACCGTACCACTGATGGAGGTTCTTTGGTGATGGGAGCACATCATACGTTGCTCTGATGATAAAGCTGATCTTACTTGCTTCCATTTGCCATATTTCTCTCCAGCTTATCTTTCTTCTTTCCACTCCTTCCCAATGCATCCATTGGCCCTGTTTGGCAAGAGAGAGACAGCCTTCGCATTACTCAAGACCTCCTCCTGTCGACGCACCTACTTCACTACCAACGACCTACACTGTGATGTTGTTGTAGCCTTTTTCCAGGATGGTTCTCCTGCTGTCGGGCCGAAGCCTTCTCGTCTCTCTTGGACTTTTCCCACTATGTCGTAAAGATATAAAAAAATAAATATGCAAGTTACTTTATAAGAAATTATACCAGTCTGAGTGCTCAATAAATGTATTTTGAGTATTTTTATAAATTTTTAGGTAGTATTGTAGATATTGGTAGCAATAATAAAGAACTTTGTGATGCCCCTCTTACAGTGAAGGATGTTGAAGATGCAATTAAAAAATTAAAAGATAACAAGAGTCCTTGGACAGATGGTTTGATGGGAAAGATATTCAAAATGTTCTCAAAGAACTGGCTTCTTTTTTATATCAGGTTTCTATAGAAAGTATTAACAATAAAAAAAATTCCCTTCATCCCTGACTCAATCAAGACTTAATTACACTGATTCCAAAACCACAGAAAGACACTTAATTATTGGACAAGTGGAGGCCAATATCACTCCTTAGTAATGATTACAGCATTTGTTGGCAGTTTGTTGAGCTAAGAAATTAAAGGAAACTCTAAATGACATCATTGAGGAAACTCAGTCTGGTTTTATGATTGGCAGACATATCACAAATAGCACTAGATTGGCACTTGATGTTTTGGATTATTCGGATTTGATAGAAGATGAGCGTTTCATTCTCTTCTTAATTTTTTAAAAAACTTTTGATTGTTTTTTAAGAAATCTTTTAAAACATTTTATGCAAATGTAAATAGCTCCATAAAGCTTCCATTTGGTACAACCAAAAGGTTTGATATCAGCAGAGGGATCCGTCAGAGGTGTCCAATCTCGGCATATCTTCTCCTTCTTTTATTACTTAATTACTTTGTGACATAGAAGGCCTGACTATAGCAAACAAGACATAATTAATTATTCAACAGCTGATGATACAGCACTTTTTTTTAAAAAGACAGGTCTCAAATAGACAAGGCAATTAGTGAGATAGATGTTTTTTCTAGAGCTTCCGGACTTAAATTGAACATAACAAGATGTGAGCTACTTCCACTTAAGGAATGCTCTGATTATTTTTTTTCAGGGATAAGGTAAAATATCTTGGTGTCATAACTGAAAAAGACCAAAAGTAAAGAATAACTGATCATTTCAGTCCCATTATATATTCAGTCCAACAAAGGTTCAAACTTTGGCTTCAAAGAGATTCGTCCACAACTGGTAGTTTTGGTTGCAAAGGTCGAAGGCCTTTCCAGATTAATATATACAGCTAAATGGCTCTTAACATACCAAATGACTTATGTGTCAAGATAGACAAAACTTTATTTTATTTTACAGTGGGCCCCCGTGCTACGAGATTAATCTATGGCGGGTAATCCAAACCTATGTTAAATAGCTCATGTGTTTAGAACCCCAGGTAAAAACATCAAAATTATACATACATAGTGGTACCAAAATAGTATAGTATATAATGTTCATGTATACAATTAGAAAACATCATAAATAAAAAATATAGAAAGGATTTATTGACCGTTGAGTGGCGCTTATTATGCCCATATTCCCTTGTAAGGGTAGCCTAGGTTAGGCTAGCTTCGAGGGGACGGAAAAAACTCAGTATTCCACTCGCAACATGAAAAATAACGTAAGCCAGGGACACTGTAACACAGGGGTCCACTGTATTTAGAAGAACAAGATACATTATATCAAGAAGAATGTCATACCTTATCCTCTGACTGAACACAGACTAAACACAGCTCACAGACCCCATATGAAGAAAAAGATAAATGGATTTATGTTTCCCTCGCCCGGACGCGTGTCACCGGGGCCCCCCTCTGGAGCCAGGCCTGGAGGTGGGGCTCGTTGGCGAGCGCCTGGTGGCTGGGCCTGCACCCATGGGGCCCGGCCGGGCTCAGCCCGAAGGGATGACATGGGTACCCCCTCACATGGGCTCACGACCTGTGTAAGGGGCCATAGGGGTCGGGTGCAAAGAGAGCTGGGCGGCGGCCAAAGGCAGGGACCTTGGCGCACTGATCCCCGGCTACAGAAGCTAGCTCTTGGGACATGGAATGTCACCTCTCTGGCGTGGAAGGAGACTGAGCTGGTGTGCGGGGCTGAGAAGTTCCAACTAGACATAGTCGGACTTACCTCCACACACAGCTTGGGCTCTGGTTCCAGTCCTCTCGGGAGGGGTTGGACTCTCCTCCACTCTGGAGTTGCCTGCGGTGAGAGGCGCAGAGCTGGTTTGGGCATTCTTGTTGCCCCCCAGCTCAGCGCCTGTACATTGGGGTTTACTCCACTGGACGAGTGGGTAGCCTCCCTCCGTCTTCGGGTGGGGGGACGGGTCCTGACTGTTGTCCCCACGACCCGACCCCGGAAGACAGCGGTAGGAGATGGATGGATGGGTGGATTGTGTTATTATTTTTAATTCTTCTTCCACATAAGTTCAAAGGTAGTTCAAGACTCTTTCCAAAGCAGTATAAATGCGTATCATCAAATTTTTGAAGCACTGCAAATGTCATTAATATATAATGTAAATAATATAAGACTAAGCACAGATCCTTGAGGGACCCTATGTGCTATCTTCAGCTGAACTGATTTTTTGTTTTTACAGTAAATTGCACATACTGATTTCTGTCAAGGTAACTTTTTTATCCATTTGTATGCCAATCCTTTCTATTTTTTTCCATTCATACAGTATAATCCATAGTAACAAATATTTTCTTTAAATCTATGAAGACTGGGAATTATTTGTTATACATACTAGTCACGATTTTCTAAAAAATTTCCAATACCGCCATAGAAGTGTACTTGTTCTTCTTGAAACCGTATAGATTTTCATTTATAAAACACTTCTTAAACGTGAACTTCTCAATGAAATGATTAAGTATGTGAATATAATTTTTCTAGTTTTCAAGTTTGTTTTTTTTTTTGGTGACAATTGTGGTAATATTTATATTGGTCTCCACTTTTATATTGTAGAAAGACTTTTGCCATTTCTTTTTGGATGGGAAAAAATACAATTGTAAAGAACGTATCACAAATGTATGCAAAAGGTTATACTGTACTACATTTTCCATAATATTTTTACCAATGACGTTTGAATATTATGTGTATATGTACCTGTTGGGACAAGACGTTTTCAATAATATTTTTAATAATGTCATATCAATATTACCACAATCAGAGGACCTTTTATTTTATTTTTTTAACACTTTACAACCTTTAATAGCTCTATTTCACTGTATTGGAATTATGTTAATAAGATATACAGTAATTACGACATAAAAGTTAGACGCATCATTTCATCCTCTAATATAGCTAGAGAGGGGTCTGCATGTAGGATGTAGGCCAGGGCGTGTAGTTCCAAAAACGGCACCAAAAGAACTACACACCTTTATAGGTTTTGCCTTTATACGAAAATGGGGATGTGTAATTATTTTTTCTGGGGAGGCCTTAATCCTGGTGTACTGTATAGATATTTAAAAAAAAAACTGGTGGATCGGGAGCGCGTTGCAAGTTAAAATTGTTTGTATCTAAGGAAAGTTGCACAATTTTAAATTGGATATTAATGAACATGGGTTGATTAGCAATACAATTCAGTGGTGGTTATGAGATTGTTTTTCCTAGCACGGTGTAACCATAAGTATAGAATTGTAGGGTTATACATTACAACGGGTGTGGTCACAATCACTTTTTGCGTAGCTACTCATTCACATTACTTTAATGTGACAATGAATGAATGAATACATGAATAACACAATTTTAAACGGTGGATTAAAATGTTCAAATGCATTTTTTGTTAAGGTGATATAAGTTTGAATTGTGCAAATTTAGAGTGAAGCATGGAGGACAGCTAATTTTAAAGTGACGCTCTTTCGTATAACTTTGACAGACAAAAGTCACTCTGCAAAAGGAAATCAAGAAACTACTCAGTGAAGAAGGACTTATTTGAATTAAATTAGCAAAAGTCCAACATCAATTAATAATTAATAATAATCAATTTATAATTAATAATAATTAATAAATTCTCAATGTATATCCTTAGATCAAGATAAATTCAAGTGTGAAAAATATACATCTTAGTCTGTTTACTGTTAAACATGACAATGAATTTGGAAAATAAACATGACAGTTTATGAATTTGGAGAGCCATCAATAGAGCTGGAAAATCATCCACAATGTGTCATACCAGCCAATAAATACTTTTTTTTAACGATTCAAAACAATTAAAATGAATATTCAACGGATTAAAGTTTAATGACAATCAAATAACCATCTAGTGCTGGGAAATAATATCCATCCATCCAGCTATTTTCTAGAGCTGATTATCCTACAAGCGTCGCAGGCTTGCTGGTGCGTATCCCAGCTGAATTCGGGCAGTAGGCGGGGGACACCCTGAAGTGCAGCGCAACTTTCCTCCTTATGTTGATTGTCGCCATTTTAGAAAATTAGGGGCTCATACAGTCAATTACTCATATACTAATTTGCTGTTCCTAATTGAGCCTATAGATAGGAGCATTTAGCACACACAGGTAAAAGCGCTGCTGCCCAATGTATTAATTCTCCATGCGGGCCAGACGTTATTGATTTTATGACGCAGGCCTCGGGCTGGATGGAAATTGACCACGGGCCACATTTGGCCCCCGGGCCGGAATTTGGACATGCCTAATCGAGAGTAATTCCAGGCACATTCTTGTGACAATATAGTTATATCCAAGCAACTAATAGAAGGAAACGGATGCATCTAGCATACTATGCAATGCACATACATACATACATACATACATACATACATACATACATACATACATACATACATACAGACATACATACATACATACATACATACATACATACATACATACATACATACATACATACATACACATACACGCACACGCACACGTACACGCACACACACACACACACACACACACAAATACATACATACATACATACATACATACATACATACATACATACATACATACATACATACATACATACATACATACATACATACATACATACATACATACATACATACATACATTTTCTGTACCACTTATCCTCACTGGGGTCTCAGGCAGTCGTGCTTGCCTCCTATTTCTGCTTTTATTTGGAACAGTTTGATTTAATTTGCAACTAATGATACACCCCCCTGAGCCAAAACACACATATCATTGAATTTTTGACTAAATTCAGTTGTGTGTAAAAATATGTGTGTAAAAAAAGTTCCTCATTTTGTTTGTTCTCAGGTTCCATCAACCATACATAAAGATGGGCAGACGCCATTGCCCATTATACAAGGTTCAACATATTATTGCGGCATCTGTGCCAAAAGCAGCGAGTATGCATGTTGTCTCACATATGCAAACTCATAACAATTCAAATATTCATCACAGAGGTATGTCTGAATTTTAAATCCAGTATTACTCAAGTAGAGCTTGTGACTGGAACTATATCTTGTTGTCATGTTAACCAATTAATACCAAAGTGAAAATGAATGATTTGTTAGTTTAAGGGGGATGTTCAACACATGTTTTTTTACATCTAGCTTTTATTTTTTGTGTTTTGTGAAATTTCTCTGTAGAATTCAGAGAAACATACAGGATCCCATTTTGCCTCATCACCTGCAGACACTGCAGTGTAATTTTTAAAGACACAAAAGGCTACTGGGGACAGGGAAAGAGAGGAGAGCTCCTTGGATTCATATCAGACTTCAGTCCAAGAAGATGCTGCAGCAATTGCCTTTTTTTGGAACTTGAATAAATGTGCTTTTGACTCATGTTTTCTTTTTTTTGGGGGGGGAGTGGGTATCTGAATTTTAAAACAAAATGTGTGCACAGGCCATAGCAGCTAACATAGGTACTGTATTAGAAAAATGTGTTTATAGTGGACCATTGTAAAATGATACTTAAATTCTTCCAGTAAAAATAACTTTGTATATAGATATCTTTTAAAGGGTTCAAAACATAACATAAATGGAAATTTACAAATATAATGAAATCCAATTTAGAAGGGGGGGGCATTGTCAATGATATCACAGTTTATATGTTAAACACAAAAACCTATCAACTTATCAAATTATTAAGTGTTTGTATGTGAATATAATTTTCTAGATTGTTTTTGCCGATTGTGGTAATATTTAGTTTGGTCTCCACTTTTACATTTTAGAATTACTTTTGCCATCGTCATTTTGGATGGGGGAAAACTTGTAAAGTACGTATCACAATTGTATGCAAAAGGTTGTAATGTACTACATTTTCCATCATATTTTATTTTACTAATGTCAGATGAATATTGCAACCGTCTGTAGACCATTTTTTTAATAGTTCTATTGCACGTATTGAATTTATGATTTTTTAAATTAAATAAATACATAACACAAACGTTAGATGCATTATTTTGCTCTATAATACAGTATCGCTTTGTGTATGTACCTGTCGGGACAAGACGTTTTCCAATAATATTTTTACGAATGTCAAATCGATATTACAACAGTCAGATGACCTTTTATTTTTTCTAACGCTTTACAACATTTAATAGTTTTTATTTCACTGCATTATGTTAATATGATCTATAGTAATTACGACATAAATGTTAGACTCATATCACCCTCTAATATAGCTTTATGTACCTGTCGGGACGAGGGTGTGTAATTCTTTTGGTGCCTTTTTATGAAACTACACGCCCCCATCCTACATCCTGCAATTATACTCATAGTAGTTCTTTTGGTGCCTTTTTTTTGGCACTACACACCCATGTCCTACATCCTGCAGTCAAACTCGTATGGGGCAATGTTGAGGAGTTTCATAAATTCATTTTATCTGTCACACTCTCCTTCAATGTTTGGTGGGTCCTAACAACTGATTGGTTACCCAGCTCTTCAGGCCAAGACAGAGCAGGGTAACCAATGAGAGGTACTTTTTGGTCACTCTTGGACCAATGTCGTGATTGGAACATTTATTTATTTAATTCCGTATTCATTTAGAGAATTAAACATTTAATTGATTAATGACAAATCTATCTAATTAACGAAAAAAATATTCAATTACCGAAACATTGAATTAATTAATGAAACATTTATTTAATTATTGACATGTTTATCATTATTTAATGAAACATTTACTTATACTTTTGGCACTTTCGGTCCTCCATATTGTCCTGCCTACACTTTACATCCACCCTACACTCTACACTGTAACCTACAATACCGCCCAGCCTAAACGTGGCTCGCGTGGCTCTCCACTATTCTGGACACTCCCTTTGTACACGGTCCGGCGGGTGCAGGGGTGGAAAAAAAAACTGTTTGGAAACTCGCAAGGTCTCGTGCGAACACCGCCGGTTCCGTTTCGAAGCATTGCAGTACACTACAACCTCGAAGGTAAGCTTCAACTACTGAATTCATCGGAACAATAACATCAACGCTAGGTTTACGACGTAAATTGAATAATTTCTTTGATGTTTCGTCTCATGTTATATTAGTTTCCACGGGGCAAGCAATACGTTCTTGCCCTTTAACCATTTTAATGTAGGTATAACAAGTGATGTTCTCGTATTATACAGTACGCATTTCATAGGTGGAGACGGCAGGCAGACCAAAGTGTGTAAAATTAGCATTTTGAAACAAAGTGGGTTTGTGTCTGTGAGTGCGCGGGCGCGCGTGTGTGTGTGTGTTTCATAAAACTAATCCTGGATGAATTACAAGTGGAAGAGCCAAAATGACCTCTAAGCAGGATCCCCAACTTTTTTTTATCACCACTGCCGGTCAACGTTTAACAATTTTAATTTGTGTGTGTGTGTGCGCGCGCGCGCGTGTGTGTGTATTTATGGGTGATGATGGTGTTGGTGGTGGTGGTGTGTGTGTGTGTGTGTGTGTGTGGGGGGGGGGGATATCATGTGCGCACAAAATATGAACTCACCATTAACTAATGGGAGCCCTCAGCTTGTTTTTGACTCATGGGCCACAATGGATTCTAAAATTTTAAAGAGGAGCTGGTCCATTAACATTAGACTAGAGTGTTTGGGCCAGATATACTAAAGCGTTGCATGGTACTGTAAGCACATGTACAATTTACTAACAATATGCACTGAGGACTGCACTTTTAATGTTCATAATAGCACTCATACAGGTAGCACAATTGTGTCAGGAAATATGTAAGATGAGGCATTAACGCAAAACCGTATTTATAGTGCATGTTACTGCTATTTCAAAGATAAAAGGGTGAGCCCAAGATTGCTGGTGATGTTAAAGAGAGAAGTAAGAAGATGATTTATATGTAAACGATGCTGGAGATAACCCTGATTAGGAAATATCAGCATAAAAAGCGGCACCCAAAGGGAAATAAATCCTTTCTATATTTTTTTATTCATGATTTTTTCTGATTCTATACATGTATATTATATATACGTAGCACTTACTATCCTATTTTGGTAACAATTTTAATATGTATGTCTAATTATGATGTTTTACCTGGAATTCTAAACACATTATTTAACCTATTTAACATAGGTTTGGATTGCCTATCATACGGTGAATTTGCCTTACGACCCCAACCGCGGAACCCAACCCGAGCCCACTGTATATATATATATATATATATATATATATATATATATATATATAAAAACGATGAAAAGTTGAAACTTGAAAAATAGACCTGCACTAAACATGAATATGTGGAATGATATGAAGTTTGAACGGAACGAAATGAATGAACTGGGAAAGAGTTGAAACAAACCTAAAAAACGGTCGGAATAATAAAAATAATAATAACTAGAATATTTGCAATTCCTGAAGAAATTGCGTGTGAAGGTGAAACACCTGAAGGGAGAGGTGTTGAATGATGTGGAATGGCGGGAATTTGGGGAATCAATTAAAGTTGGAACAGGCGGAATCGGATGAAGAATGGCAAGGATATAAGGGAAAAACTGAAAAAGTGGAATTGTGGGTAAATTTTAAATTCTGAGAAGAAGAATATGTATACCACCGTGGAATTCCGGGACTTAGGGGAATTGATTAAAGTTGGAACCGTCGGAATCGGATGAAAAATGGCAAAGATATAAGGGAAAAAGTGAAAGAGTAGAATTGTGGGTAATTTCTGAATTGTGGGAAGAAAATGGATACTATCTTGGAATGGCGGTACTTGGGGGAATCGATTATAGTTGGAACGATCCAAATCGGATGAAGAATTGCAAAGATATAAGGGAAAAACTGAAAAAGTGGAATTGTGGGTAATTTTTGTTTCGTGGGTAAAAATGGAAAAGCGGGCATCAGGGGAATCAATTAAAATTGGAAAGGTCGGAATCGGATGAAGACTGGCATAGACAGAAGGGAAAAACTGAATGAGATGTCTGATCAGATATCCAAGATGGCCGCCCCTGAGGGTTGATGGGAAATGGAGTCTCAGTGTATGTGGGCAAGTGTCCAAGATGGCTGCTTGACCACCCCATGGGAAACGGAGTACTTTGTCTACCTGAACAGTCGTCACCGAAGACCAAACGCCCACACAATGAATGACCTAATTGAAAATGAATTGGTTCATTAAAGGTACAGTGTGTGGAATAGTGGGGAAATTTTTATTCCTGGTAAGAGGTAAATGAATACACCAAAGAAATGGCGGGTATGAATGGAATCGATTAAAGTTGGAACGATGGGAATCGGATGAAGAATGGCGAAGACAGAAGGTTACAATGTTTTGGCAAGAACAGTTAACTGAGGAATTATGGGTAAAAAATGGGAAAAACTTGAAATTGTTGGTGCGAGGGTGTTCTTGGCAATCTAACCCATAATGGGAAACACCAACACAAGTTCGAACGATAAGTATAGGTCGGACGCAAATGGAGATATCACAAGCGGAAACATAAAAAATCTGATTTTTCGCGAGTTTTAGGGGGCTATTACTTATGCAAAACAGATGCATTGTGGGTAAATGACACTTTGAGTTCATAGGAAGGGTCAAGATGAATGGTTAAACGCTGAATCGGCCTGAATCGGACAAACACCTATAGTCATTAAAGTGAAAAAACAATAATTTTTCAAATTTTGTAAAATTTTGTAAAATTTGTTCCACCTTCACACAATAAAGAAAATGGCCGAACACAATAACATATGTGTGAAGGTTCCACCTTCACACAATAAAGTCAAGGAATAACATATGTGTGAAGGTTTCACCTTCACACAATAAAGTCAAGGAATAACATGTGTGAAGGTTTCACCTTCACACAATAATAAAGTCAAGGAATAACATATGTGTGAAGGTTTCACCTTCACACAATAATAATAAAGTCAAGGAATAACATATGTGTGAAGGTTTCACCTTCACACAATAAATATAAAAAATGTTCAAAAAATAATGCACAAAGAAAAAATACCTCATAGGCGGCTGCCACTTTTGAGGGAATTAAAATGTCTTTCTTTCATAAGCCAAAGTTCTGCTTGTTAATTATTGCCCAACCGCAGAAGTGTGCACACAGAAAAACAATGCAAGTGCACATCTGCCAAACATGATGTCATCATGGCACAAGCTCATCATGTCATAACGGCACATGATGATGCAAACAATAAACTTTTATATACAAACGTAAACATGTAAAAGACAAAAAAATACAATAAAATGAATAATTTAATCAATAAATTTAAACAATTAAATTTGCACTATTATGCCTACATTTACAGTTAGTGTCGGGCATCGTTTGAATATGGGCAGTTCCTGTTTTTCAATTTGATTCCTGTCCATAACAATTCTTGATTTAGATTCCCCACAAACAAAATTATAACAATAATAATAATAATAAACTAGAAAATTCTGGCGTAAATTTTGAATGGGGCTGCTGACTATTGTAAGGGCAGAGTAAGTAACGTTCTGTCAAGTTGTCACAGAGCATTTGCACGCAATAAAAAAAGTCTGTTATCTAGCTGACTTATTTTTAGCCACCCTGCCACACTGCCAAACCACCATCTTGTGATCTAAGTTTTTGTTGGGGGTGGTTTAGGACAAGGGGCTAAAACGAGACCCCTGTAAACAAGTAAAAATGGGCGAAAAGGCACATTCAAAAATTCATTGCTTGCATACTTTACATCTTAGAAGATGGCTGCACTTGACGTTTTCATGTCTCAAGGTGCTACCAATTTGTAGAGCTTTGACAAAGCATAATACTGCTTTCTTAAAAACAACTTAACGGGCTTTACTTTGGTTTTGTTTTCCTCTCTCACTTTGTGGCGGAATTTGTATTTGTCCGATCACCTGAGCTTGGCACCTGTCAGTCACCAATGGCGGTATTAGCCATACATAAAAGCACGGGATATAAAAGCACATTTTCTTACATTGCTGATAATGTACATATGAATTTTTAAACTTTGACGCTACTGTATGTCATTTTATAATCAAAGGTGTAACACAATCGCGGGCTCAAAAGGGCAGCGCTCAGAGGGAAGAAGCTATGTATTCAAATCTACACGATTGATTGCTTGATTGAAAATGTATGTGGAAAGGTGCTTTTATTTTCTAATTGATCCTCAAATGCTAGCTTCATATGTTGCTTTGTTTGCATTTGAAAAATGTCCTGTGTTTTGCGCTCTGCATTACAGTAAAACATGTGGTGAGGTAGCCAGCCAAGGCATCAAAGTACACCTTACCATACCAAATAATGTACAGTATGGACACGAACACCTCACTTTGCTTTAATTTAGAAGTCCTTCCCAGAAGCAAGTTGCAATAACATTTACTTGACTTCCTACTGCTCAAACTGTTCTTCCCTCCCAGAGTAAGTCAGGATTTCTACTACAAAACAGCATTGTTCTGAAACTGCTTTAAGTCGCCAATTCGGTGCAGTAAAAAAATTACTTACGCTGACATTTTATTGGACGATGCCTGTTGCCAGTGTTTTGCATCGCATTGGGCGTAAATTTGCAATGAGTTAGCAGCACTACAGTATCCCTGAGAGCAGTTGAATAACTTTTCAGAGGCACTTAATAGCTGAAAATGACTGTGCACTTAGATGCTGACATCCTATGATGGTTGCTGTTGCTACTCATTTCTTTTGAACAAACCTGGCAAAGTCAAATATATATTCTGTGGGTCTGACTTTACTTTGTCTCAATGAAAATATTCATGGGGAAAGAGCTGTCTAAAATATCATAGTTTTAATTCAAGTTAAAAAAAAATGTTATTTCAAAAATAGCATAATGCAGTCATTCATTGAGTGGAATTGTGTTATTTGGTCTTGCTCTGCGTTTATAATCATTTTTCATCAAACAAAAAATGTATTTTTATTTTTACCCAAATAGCAAATTATTCAGTAGCAGCCCATGAGAAATTTAGGATGCACCTATTACTTTCAAATCACCTGTGTGGCAATATTTAGGTTTTTCAGTTGAAGTAATGAATGTTAAAATTTTGGCATATCTGACAAACCATTTGCTTGTATGTAATACCTAATTAAATGAATGGTAATTAATTCCCGTCTTTTATTGCTTTAGATCAAACTGTATAACTGTGAACAGACTTAGTGGTTAAGTGTAGTATTTTTTCTGTCCGTCCAGTTCCTCAAATATGTCATTCTCTCTTTCCCTGCCTCTTGCAGCATAGGTAGCGTGTGATACTACGGAGGAAAACCACAAGATACCAGTCATGCCCCGTTACAGAGTGAACTTCAGCACAATGGTTTTCTTGTTGATTCTGCAGGGAGCAGCAGTGTTCCTTTTCTGCGGCTGGTACATCAGGCTAAACCCTCACGACTGCAGCCCCTCCAGTAGGAAAGTTCATGTCCTGCTGCTGTCATCATGGCGATCAGGGTCATCCTTTGTCGGTCAAGTGTTTAGTCAACACCCGTCTGTCTTCTATCTCATGGAGCCTGCCTGGCATGTTTGGACCAAACTTAAGAACTCCGGTGCGCTGGCACTACGAATGGCTGTACGGGATCTAATGCGTAGCATGTTTCATTGCGATTTCTCCGTGACAGATGCCTACATGCCAGAGCGTCACAACATGTCCTCTCTGTTCATGTGGAGCCACAGTCGAGCACTGTGCTCACCGCCGGCTTGTTCTCTCACACCTCGTGGCTCTTTCAGCAATCAAACCCGGTGCTTGCAAACATGTGATGCGATGGGCTTAGAGAGTGTCCAGGAGGCCTGCGTTTCTTACAGTCATATAGTGTTGAAATCAGTGCGAATTTTTGAACTGGAATCCCTTTACCCTCTCTTTGAGGATCCTGACCTTGACCTACGCATCATTCATCTGGTTCGGGATCCTCGGGCTGTGGTGCGGTCAAGAGAACAGTCTGCCAAAGCTTTTGTTGGTGATAATGCTGTCGTGTTGGAGCAGAGAAACATGCCAGCAGCTGAGGTACAATACCAAGTTGCACAGGAGATATGCCGTAGCCACGTGCGCATTAGTCAAAGGGCGCTACAGCATCCCCCACCATTTCTAAAAGGCCGTTACAAAATGGTCAGATATGAGGATGTTGCTCGCAATCCTCTGGTGGAAATAAGTGCCATGTATGAATTTGTAAATCTGGAAATGACAAGTCAGTTGGAGGAATGGATTTATAAGCTGACTCATGGAAAAGGAAAAGGTTCCTTGAAAGAGGCCTTTGATATCACCTCAAGAAACGCTGCAGATGTTTCCCAGGCTTGGCGCACCACACTGTCACATAATAAGGTCAAGAGAATCCAGGAAGTGTGCAAAGCTGCCATGTCACTACTCGGTTACGCCACCGTTAACAGCGATAAAGAACAGAAGAGACTTGATATTGATTTACTGGCACCACATAAACCATACCAATTCAGCTGGTTACCACCCAGAACACAGCGCCCTAGTTAAGGTTCAAACAGTGTATATTAAAAGAGACATTATTAGACTGAAGCCAGTCTACTATGGATTCTTTTTAGGTTGTGTATATAACATGAGGCAATATCGGTATGATATCTGAGGGCATACGGGGTGGTTGTAGTGACCACAGGTTGTCACATGGTGAGAGAGTTAATGTAAACAATCCCTTTTCTTTGACTTGCTTCTAGGCATGGGCCACTATTAGATTTTAACACTATGATAAACATTAGCAAATGTATTGTGTTGTTGCTGTATCACAATATTGAAATTACAGCTCTGAAATCCTTAAATACTGTTATGTGGGGGGTATTAAAAAAATAAATAAGAAACTGAAATTTATTTTCAATAGGTTCCAATCATTGTTACTTTTAAACAAGATATTGAATAATTGGTAAATAATGAAAAGTGAACTATGTTAAGTTTAAGTAGATATTAACCTTCTGTTACAATTCCTAGCAAGAGCAATTTCTAAAACAAACCCTGATCACCTCCACAAATCTCTTTATTTAATCCCAAAAGGAGACTCTGGGGTTCCATTTTAACTCCTAAACTGGGTTTACTATTGTTTATTGATGTCTATTGGAGAACTGTAGTGAAGTAAATGTTTAAGATTGTACTATTGTACATCACGGATTCAACAAAAGACATAGATCAAATTGATGACCCACATAGAGTCAGTAGGCGCTTGTGAAAAGTGCAGGCAATAACGAATAATTCTAAACTATATTTGAACATTAATGTATTATGTTACAATATACAGTTGAAGAATGACCTTTAAACATTCTATAATTTAACTGCAGCTGTATAATTATCAACATTTTAAACATTCTAGTGTTTAAAAAAACTAGTTAGAAACACTGTTAGAAATCGTAAAATGATTACTTTTCAGTGTATTACCAAAGTCTTTGGCAATATGTTAATCTCTAGAGAGTTCCTTAAGACTTGAATAAAAATATACAGTATAATACAATGCATGTGTCATTTGTTCATTCTGTGTTCAAAACAAAACAGAATCATATGAGTTTGTGTCTCAAAAACCCTTCCAAAATATGAAAAAAATGGGGAAAGGATCGTTTTCACATTTTCAAATTTGTGCACAGAAAAAAAAAGTGTGATTTAGGCATTTTGGTGTACCTTGTACTTGTTTTATTTTTATTTCTTAAAACAAAATACCAAATTCAAGTCCGTATTTTGAATTTCGGACCTGTGATAACCATTTTGACAACCCTCTCTGGGAAGGGCCCAAATGTTATTAGGGCCCGAGCAGCGACCGCTGCGAGGTCCCTATTGTTCCTCTCTGGATTATTGTGTGAAGGTGGAACCTTCACACATATGTTATTGTGCTCGGCCATTTTCTTTATTATTATTATTATTGTGTGAAGGTGAAACCTTCACACTTATGTTTTTCTCCACCTTTATTGTGTGAAGGTGAAACCTTCACACTTATGTTTTTCTCCACCTTTATTATTGTGTGAAGGTGAAACCTTCACACTTATGTTTTTCTCCACCTTTATTATTGTGTGAAGGTGAAACCTTCACACTTATGTTTTTCTCCACCTTTATTATTATTGTGTGAAGGTGAAACCTTCACACTTATGTTTTTCTCCACCTTTATTATTGTGTGAAGGTGAAACCTTCACACTTATGTTTTTCTCCACCTTTATTGTGTGAAGGTGAAACCTTCACACTTATGCTTTTCTCCACCTTTATTATTGTGTGAAGGTGAAACCTTCACACTTATGTTTTTCTCCACCTTTATTATTATTATTATTTTTTTTATTCCGACCGTTTTTTAGGCTCGTTTCAACTCCTTCCCTGTTCATCCAATTCATGCCGTTCAATCTTCATATCATTCCACATATTCATGTTTAGTGCGGGTCTATTTTTCAAGTTTCAACTTTTCATCGTTTTCCTACAATTTAAGTTTTTGTACCGTAAAAATGGCCTAATGTTAAGTGAATGGGGTGGTCTTCGTACTTTATTTTTAAACTTTAACGGTTTCCTCGTTTCCTATGTCCCAGTAGCTCATGGGATTTGTGTACTGCATTCGCACTTCATGTTCGTGGGTTCAATCCCAGGCTGCGTCTTTTCGCACATTCAGTGTTTTTTTTTTTCATTTAGTTCCGTATTTTCTTTTGCTTTCAACTCCTTCCCAGTTAATCCAATTCATGCCGTTCATGCCGTGCTTTTGTATTTTTCAAGGTTCAACTATTCATCGTTTTCCTACAATTTACGTTTTTTATACTATTCATATTTAAAGAATTTAGCCTTTTCAAACTGTTCTTACTTTCATTTCATCTTACTTTTCATTCGACAGTTGAACTTTTCTCAGTTTTTTTTAACTTTGTATTATTCGTAATACTTCACAGATTCACCTTCAAACATACTTCATTCCCTTTATATAAAGCTTTTTTACAGTGTGGTCTGACACCGCCCCCCAGTGGCCCAGTGGTAGAGTTGTCATCTTCAACGTGTCCGTGTCCCGGTTCGGGCAAATCGCGTTTCACGTTTACAGTTGTTTTTTCTCTTCTGCTTTTAATTCGGATCATCCACACTTTTTTAAGATTAAAACATTCGGATTTTTTTCAGTTTTCAACTTTGTGTTATTCATATTTTTTCACACAGTCACATCATTCCACAGTTCAACTTTGTTCAATTTTTAAACTTTGTATTATTCATATTTCTTCACATTACCATTATACCACAGTTCAACTTTCAGCTAAAATTCAAGTTTTTCTACCGTAAAAAATGGCCTAATGTTAAGTGAATGCTGTGATTCAAAAACATGCAGGATACAAGCCCTCGAGGACTGGAGTTTGAAACCTACAGTTTAGTTACACAAAGTACACCATTTCCCATGATGCCGTCGGGCGGCCATCTTAGACCACTGAAGACTCCAACTCCCATCTGCCCTCATGGGCGGCCATCTTGGATATTTTCTTAGACGTCTCATTACCTGTCACTTCTGCTTCCACCTAGTACAGCATCTGGCTTGGTGAACTCAGCTTGATTCATACATTCAGTTTTTTTCAGTTTTTCAGTTTTCAACTTTGTATTATTCATATTTCAAGCACTAAAAAAACTGAAAAGTTTGCTTAGGGATCATTTTTTAACTCCTGATAATGAGCTAATCATTTGAATGAGGTGGATTTGAATGAGGTGGATTGTGGATTGCTTGAAACAGTGAAGCATTGTGAGAAATACAAAGTTGAAAAACTTTGTATTTTCTCTTCTGCTTTTACTTCGGATCATCCACACTTTTTTACGATTCAAACATTCGGTTTTTTTTCAGTTTCTCAGTTTTTCAACTTTGTCGGATTCATAATTTTTCACAGATTCACTTCATTCTCCAATTCAACTTTTTCAGTTTTTCATTCATCTTCAAATTCCACAGTTCAACTTTTATTCAGTTTTTCAACTTTGTGTTCATATTTCTTCACAGATTCACACCATTCAATCGTTCCACGTAATTCCACTTTTCACCTCCCAAACCTTCAACGGTTTCACCTTCACACGCAATTTCTTCAGAAATTGCACATTTTCTAGTTATTATTATTTTTTTTATTCCGACCGTTTTTTAGGTACGTTTCAACTCATTCCCAGTTCATCCAATTCATGCCGTTCAAACTTCATATCATTCTACATATTCATGTTTAGTGCGGGTCTATTTTTCAAGTTTCAACTTTTCATCGTTTTCCTACAATTTAAGTTTTTGTACCGTAAAAATGGCCTAATGTTAAGTGAATGGGCTGGTCTTCGTGCTTTATTTTTAAACTTTAACGTTTTCTATATTTCCTATGTCTCGGTGGCGCATGGGATTTGTGTACGGCATTCGCACTTCATGTTCGTGGGTTCAATCCCAGGCTGCGTCATTTTTTAGTTGTGTGAGTCTTTTTTAGTTAGTGCGGGTCTATTTTTCAAGTTTCAACTTTTCATCGTTTTCCTACAATTTAAGTTTTTGTACCGTAAAAACGGCCTAATGTTAAGTGATTGGAGCGTTCTTCCTACTTCCTTTTAAAGCGTTCACGGTTTCGTCATTTCCCGTGGCTCAGACGTTCTGATGACGTATATCTACTAAATGTTCGTGCGTTCGATCCCCGCTGTGTCTTTTCACACATTCAGTGTTTTTTTCAGTTAATTCAGTATTTTTTTTTGGTTTCAATTCCTTCCCAGTTCATCCAATTCATGCCGTTCGAACTTCATATCATTCCACATATTCACGTGAAGTGCTTTTTTATTTTTCAAGGTTCAACTATTCATCGTTTTCCTACAATTTACGTTTTTTATACTATTCATATTTAAAGAATTTAGCCTTTTCAAACTGTTCTTACTTTCATTTCATCTTTTCATTCCACAGTTGAACTTTTTTCAGTTTTTTAACTTTGTATTATTCGTAGTTCTTCATAGATTCACGTTCAAAAATACTTCATTCCCTAGTGTGGTCTTACACTGCCCCCCAGTGGCCCAGTGGTAGAGTTGTCATCTTCAACATGTCCGTGTCCCGGTTCGGGCAAATCGCGTTTCACGTTTACAGTTCAACTTTCAGCTACAATTCAAGTTTTTGTACCGTAAACATTGTCTAATGTTAAGTGAATGGTGTTGTTAAGAAGTTTCTGATTATACTTAACGATTTCGTGTTTGAATCGTTCTGTTATTACTATTTACGTCTGGACATGTTTCTCCTGTGGTCATGTGATCTTCCTAGCAACCGCCTAGCAACTAATCACAAGTTGCGTTTCATTCCTCCACTACCAATCAGGACTCTGTTTACACTATCATAGGTTGTTTTGCAGGTATGCGGTCAGTCGGCAGGTATCGTTGTAACGGACAGTCATTTTTTCTGCTTTCAATCATTCTGTGGATTATCTCATTCCTTTCATTATTATTCCGTGCGTCCATGAGAATGTAAGTACAGTTTGAATATGTTGTCCGTTCGTGGTTTTGGATACATGTTTACGTTTGCACGGCTTCACTTTGTCCATTAATGTCTAAGTTGTTATTGCACCTAAGTTTGGTATAATTGCTAAAGGCAAATATACCGTACTTTTCATACTTCACTTTTAGTATTCACGTTAAAGTTTCATCCACAAAAAAGTGCGTGTTTGTCGCATATTTGCCGTGTGTGCCAATATGATCCTTCCGCCGTAAGGGAGTGACGTCACCGCCCACTCAAATCTATTCGGCTCCATTAACCCTTTCCTACCTAACGCACATTTTGGAACGATTGGGTTGAATTCATTCTTCCTATCATTGTACGGTATGTTTGCCTGTGTTGTTTATGTTATTCTAAGCTAATATAGAGTCATGTGAGCATATGATGTAACATATTGTACAATGTTAGTTATGTTAGTTATCAATGTTTAGTGAATGTTCTCTGCTCTCCTTTGCAGAGACCACACACCCACAATCAAACATAGAACACACACAGAACACACAAACACAGAAACACACACACACCAACCCAGATAAATAAATAGAACATTATATACAAATAAAGAGTGGCATGAGAGTGTGCATCGTCTTTATGTTCTGGCCGGACAACCAGATAAGATTGAGGATCCTCTGAATCAGTCAAGTACAGTCCTTTCAAGGAGGTCACAAGTTTGGACGCTACTCCGACACCTCCATTACAGGTGTGATTCAAAAACATGCAGGATACAAGCCCTCGAAGACTGGAGTTTGACACCTATAGTTTAGTTACACAAAGTAATCCATTTCCCATGTTGCCATCGGGCGGCCATCTTAGACCACTGAAGACACCAACTCCAATCTGCCCTCATGGGCGGCCATCTTGGACATTTTATTAGACGTCTCATTACCTTTCACTACTGCTTCCACCTAGTACAGCATCTGGCTTGGTTAACTCAGCTTGATTCATACGTTTTAGTTTTTTTCAGTTTTTCAACTCTGTATTATTCACATTTCTTCACTGTTTCACATCAATCCACAATCCACCTCATTCAATCCACCTCATTCAAATGATAAGCTCATTCATTAACAGGAGTTTAAAACTCCAGTCCTCGAGGGCTGATATCCTGCATGTTTTTGAATCACATCATTCACTTAACATTAGGCCTAATGTCACAGATTCACACTATTCCAGTTCAACTTTTCTCAGTTTTTCAACTTTGTAGGATTCATAATTTTTCACAGATTCACATCATTCTCCAGTTCAACTTTTTCAGTTTTTCATTCATCTTCAAATTCCACAGTTCAACTTTTTTACAGTTTTTCAACTTTGTATTCATATTTCTTCACAGATTCATACCATTCAATCGTTCCACATCATTCCACTTTTCAACTCCCAAACCTTCAACGGTTTCACCTTCACACGCAATTTCTTCAGAAATTGCACTTTTTCTAGTTATTATTATTTTTATTTTTTTTATTCCGACCGTTTTTTAGGTACGTTTCAACTCATTCCCAGTTCATCCAATTCATGCCGTTCAAACTTCATATCATTCTACATATTCATGTTTAGTGCGGGTCTATTTTTCAAGTTTCAACTTTTCATCGTTTTCCTACAATTTAAGTTTTTGTACCGTAAAAATGGCCTAATGTTAAGTGAATGGGCTGGTCTTCGTGCTTTATTTTTAAACTTTAACGTTTTCGATATTTCCTATGTCTCGGTGGCGCATGGGATTTGTGTACGGCATTCGCACTTCATGTTCGTGGGTTCAATCCCAGGCTGCGTCATTTTTTAGTTGTGTGAGTCTTTTTTAGTTAGTGCGGGTCTATTTTTCAAGTTTCAACTTTTAATCGTTTTCCTACAATTTAAGTTTTTGTACCGTAAAAACGGCCTAATGTTAAGTGATTGGAGCGTTCTTCCTACTTCCTTTTAAAGCGTTCACGGTTTCGTCATTTCCCGTGGCTCAGACGTTCTGTTGACGTATATCTACTACATGTTCGTGCGTTCGATCCCCGCTGTGTCTTTTCACACATTCAGTGTTTTTTTCAGTTAATTCAGTATTTTTTTTTTGGTTTCAATTCCTTCCCAGTTCATCCAATTCATGCCGTTCGAACTTCATATCATTCCACATATTCACGTGAAGTGCTTTTTTATTTTTCAAGGTTCAACTATTCATCGTTTTCCTACAATTTACGTTTTTTATACTATTCATATTTAAAGAATTTAGCCTTTTCAAACTGTTCTTACTTTCATTTCATCTTTTCATTCCACAGTTGAACTTTTTTCAGTTTTTTAACTTTGTATTATTCGTAGTTCTTCATAGATTCACGTTCAAAAATACTTCATTCCCTAGTGTGGTCTTACACTGCCCCCCAGTGGCCCAGTGGTAGAGTTGTCATCTTCAACATGTCCGTGTCCCGGTTCGGGCAAATCGCGTTTCACGTTAACAGTTCAACTTTCAGCTACAATTCAAGTTTTTGTACCGTAAAAATTGTCTAATGTTAAGTGAATGGTGTTGTTAAGAAGTTTCTGATTATACTTAACGATTTCGTGTTTGAATCGTTCTGTTATTACTATTTACGTCTGGACATGTTTCTCCTGTGGTCATGTGATCTTCCTAGCAACCGCCTAGCAACTAATCACAAGTTGTGTTTCATTCCTGCACTACCAATCATGACTCTGTTGACACTATCATAGGTTGTTTTGCTCTTTCACCGGTAGTCGGCAGGTATCGTTGTAACGGACAGTCATTTTTTCTGCTTTCAATCATTCTGTGGATTATCTCATTCCTTTCATTATTATTCCGTGCGTCCATGAGAATGTAAGTACAGTTTGAATATGTTGTCCGTTCGTGGTTTTGGATACATGTTTACGTTTGCACTGCTTCACTTTGTCCATTAATGTCTAAGTTGTTATTGCACCTAAGTTTGGTATAATTGCTAAAGGCAAATATACCGTACTTTTCATACTTCACTTTTAGTATTCACGTTAAAGTTTCATCCACAAAATGTGCATGTTTGTCGCATGTTTGCCGTGTGTGCCAATGTGATCCTTACGCCGTAAGGGAGTGACGTCACCGCCCACTCAAATCTATTCGGCTCCATTAACCCTTTCCTACCTAACGCACATTTTGGAACGATTGGGTTGAATTCATTCTTCCTATCATTGTACGGTATGTTTGCCTGTGTTGTTTATGTTATTCTAAGCTAATATAGAGTCATGTGAGCATATGATGTAACATATTGTACAATGTTAGTTATGTTAGTTATCAATGTTTAGTGAATGTTCTCTGCTCTCCTTTGCAAAGACCACACACCCACAATCAAACATAGAACACACACAGAACACACAAACACAGAAACACACACACACCAACCCAGATAAATAAATAGAACATTATATACAAATAAAGAGTGGCATGAGAGTGTGCATCGTCTTTATGTTCTGGCCGGCCAACCTGATAAGATTGAGGATCCTCTGAATCAGTCAAGTACAGTCCTTTCAAGGAGGTCACAAGTTTGGACGCTACTCCGACACCTCCATTACAGGTGTGATTCAAAAACATGCAGGATACAAGCCCTCGAGGACTGGAGTTTGACACCTATAGTTTAGTTACACAAAGTAATCCATTTCCCATGTTGCCATCGGGCGGCCATCTTAGACCACTGAAGACTCCAACTCCAATCTGCCCTCATGGGCGGCCATCTTGGATATTTTATTAGACGTCTCATTACCTCTCACTACTGCTTCCACCTAGTACGGCATCTGGCTTGGTTAACTCAGCTTGATTAATACGTTTAAGTTTTTTTCAGTTTTTCAACTCTGTATTATTCATATTTCTTCACTGTTTCACATCAATCCACAATCCACCTCATTCAATCCACCTCATTCAAATGATAAGCTCATTAACAGGAGTTTAAAACTCCAGTCCTCGAGGGCTGATATCCTGCATGTTTTTGAATCACATCATTCACTTAACATTAGGCCTAATGTCACAGATTCACATTATTCCAGTTCAACTTTTCTCAGTTTGTTAACTATGTAGGATTCATAATTTTTCACGGATTCAAATCATTCTACAGTTCAACTTTTTTTCAGTTTTTCATTCATCTTCAAATTCCACAGTTCAACTTTTTTTCAGTTTTTCAACTTTGTATTCATATTTCTTCACAGATATACACCATTCAATCGTTTCATATCATTCCACTTTTCAACTCCCAAACCTTCAACGGTTTCACCTTCACACGCAATTTCTTCAGAAATTGCACATTTTCTAGTTATTATTATTATTTTTTTTATTCCGACCGTTTTTTAGGTACGTTTCAACTCATTCCCAGTTCATCCAATTCATGCCGTTCAAACTTCATATCATTCCACATATTCATGTTTAGTGCGGGTCTATTTTTCAAGTTTCAACTTTTCATCGTTTTCCTACAATTTAAGTTTTTGTACCGTAAAAATGGCCTAATGTTAAGTGAATGGGGTGGTCTTCGTACTTTATTTTTAAACTTTAACGGTTTCCGCGTTTCCTATGTCCCAGTGGCTCATGGAATTTGTGTACCGCATTCGCACTTCATGTTCGTGGGTTCAATCCCAGGTTGCGTCATTTTTTAGTTGTGTGAGTCTTTTTTAGTTAGTGCGGGTCTATTTTTCAAGTTTCAACTTTTAATCGTTTTCCTACAATTTAAGTTTTTGTACCGTAAAAACGGCCTAATGTTAAGTGATTGGAGCGTTCTTCCTACTTCCTTTTAAAGCGTTCACGGTTTCGTCATTTCCCGTGGCTCAGACGTTCAGTTGACGTATATCTACTACATGTTCGTGCGTTCGATCCCCGCTGTGTCTTTTCACACATTCAGTGTTTTTTTTCAGTTAATTCAGTATTTTTTTTTGTTTCAATTCCTTCCCAGTTCATCCAATTCATGCCGTTCGAACTTCATATCATTCCACATATTCACGTGAAGTGCTTTTTTATTTTTCAAGGTTCAACTATTCATCGTTTTCCTACAATTTACGTTTTTTATACTATTCATATTTAAAGAATTTAGCCTTTTCAAACTGTTCTTACTTTCATTTCATCTTTTCATTCCACAGTTGAACTTTTTTCAGTTTTTTAACTTTGTATTATTCGTAGTTCTTCATAGATTCACGTTCAAAAATACTTCATTCCCTATATTTCAAGCTTTCCCAGTGTGGTCTTACACTGCCCCCCAGTGGCCTAGTGGTAGAGTTGTCATCTTCAACATGTCCGTGTCCCGGTTCGGGCAAATCGCGTTTCACGTTTACAGTTCAACTTTCAGCTACAATTCAAGTTTTTGTACCGTAAAAATTGTCTAATGTTAAGTGAATGGTGTTGTTAAGAAGTTTCTGATTATACTTAACGATTTCGTGTTTGAATCGTTCTGTTATTACTATTTACGTCTGGACATGTTTCTCCTGTGGTCATGTGATCTTCCTAGCAACCGCCTAGCAACTAATCACAAGTTATGTTTCATTCCTCCACTACCAATCAGGACTCTGTTTACACTATCATAGGTTGTTTTGCTCTTTCACGGGTCAGTCGGCAGGTATCGTTGTAACGGACAGTCATTTTTTCTGCTTTCAATCATTCTGTGGATTATCTCATTCCTTTCATTATTATTCCGTGCGTCCATGAGAATGTAAGTACAGTTTGAATATGTTGTCCGTTCGTGGTTTTGGATACATGTTTACGTTTGCACTGCTTCACTTTGTCCATTAATGTTTAAGTTGTTATTGCACCTAAGTTTGGTATAATTGCTAAAGGCAGATATACCGTTCTTTTCATACTTCACTTTTAGTATTCACGTTAAAGTTTCATCCACAAAATGTGCATGTTTGTCGCATGTTTGCCGTGTGTGCCAATGTAATCCTTACTCCGTAAGGGAGTGACGTCACCGCCCACTCAAATCTATTCGGCTCTATTAACCCTTTCCTACCTAACGCACATTTTGGAACGATTGGGTTGAATTCATTCTTCCTATCATTGTACGGTATGTTTGCCTGTGTTGTTTATGTTATTCTAAGCTAATATAGAGTCATGTGAGCATATGATGTAACATATTGTAACTATTCAAACATATTCAACATATTCAAACTGTTCTTACTTTCATTTCATCTTACTTTTCATTCGACAGTTGAACTTTTCTCAGTTTTTTTTTATCTTTGTATTATTCGTAATACTTCACAGATTCACGTTCAAACATACTTCATTCCCTTTATTTAAAGCTTTCACAGTGTGGTCTGACACCGCCCCCCAGTGGCCCAGTGTTAGAGTTGTCATCTTCAACACGTCCGTGTCCCGGTTCGGGCAAATCGCGTTTCACGTTTACAGTTGTTTTTTCTCTTCTGCTTTTAGTTCAGATTATCCACACTTTTTTTATAATTCAAACATTCGTTTTTTTTTTAAGTTTCCAACTTTGTGTTATTCATATTTTTTCACACATTCACATCATTCCACAGTTCAACTTTTTTAAATGTTTCAACTTTGTATTATTCATATTTCTTCACATTAACATTATACCACAGTTCATCTTTCAGCTACAATTCAAGTTTTTCTACCGTAAAAATGGCCTAATGTTAAGTGAATGGTGTGATTCAAAAACATGCAGGATACAAGCCCTCGAGGACTGGAGTTTGACACCTACAATTTAGTTACACAAAGTACACCATTTCCCATGATGCCATCGGGCGGCCATCTTAGACCACTGAAGACTCCAACTCCCATCTGCCCTCATGGGCGGCCATCTTGGATATTTTCTTAGACGTCTCATGACCTCTCACTTCTGCTTCCACCTCGTACAGCATCTGGCTTGGTGAACTCAGCTTGATTCATACATTCAGTTTTTTTCAGTTTTTCAACTTTGTATTATTCATATTTCAAGCAGTAAAAAAACTGAAAAAGTTTGATTAGGGATCATTTTTAAACTCCTGATAATGAGCTAATCATTTGAATGAGGTGGATTGAATGAGGTGGATTGTGGATTGATGTGAAACAGTGAAGAATTGTGAATAATACAAAGTTGAAAAACTTTGTATTTTCTCTTCTGCTTTTACTTCGGATCATCCACACTTTTTTACGATTCAAACATTAGTTTTTTTTTCAGTTTCTCAGTTTTTCAACTTTGTAGGATTCATAATTTTTCACAGATTCAAATCATTCTACAGTTCAACTTTTTTCAGTTTTTCATTCATCTTCAAATTCCACAGTTCAACTTTTTTTCAGTTTTTCAACTTTGTATTCAAATTTCTTCACAGATTCACACCATTCAATCGTTCAACATCATTCCACTTTTCAACTCCCAAACCTTCAACGGTTTCACCTTCACACGCAATTTCTTCAGAAATTGCACATTTTCTAGTTATTATTATTATTATTTTTATTATTCCGACCGTTTTTTAGGTTCGCTTTAACTCTTTCCCAGTTCATTCATTTCATTCCGTTCAAACTTCATATCATTCCACATATTCATGTTTAGTGCGAGTCTATTTTTCAAGTTTCAACTTTTCATCGTTTTCCTACAATCTAAGTTTTTGTACCGTAAAAATGGCCTACTGTTAAGTGATTGGAGCGTTCTTCCTACTTCCTTTTAAACCGTTCACGGTTTCGTCATTTCCCGTGTCACTGTGGCTCAGACGTTCCATTGACTTATTATCACTTCAAGTTCATGCGTTCGATCCCAGCTATGTCTTTTCACACATTCAGTGTTTTTTTTTCAGTTAATTCCGTGTTTTCTTTTGGTTTCAACTCCTTCCCAGTTCATCCAATTCATGCCGTTCAAACTTCATATCATTCCACATATTCATGTGAAGTGCTTTTGTATTTTTCAAGGTTCAACTATTCGTTTTCCTACAATTTACGTTTTTTTATACTATTCACATTTAAAGTATTTAGCCTTTTCAAACTGTTCTTACTTTCATTTCATCTTACTTTTCATTTCACAGTTGAACTTTTCTCAGTTTTTTAAACTTTGTATTATTCATAATTCTTCACAGATTCACGTTCAAACATACTTCATTCTCTTTATTTAAAGCTTTCACAGTGTGGTCTGACACCGCCCCCCCGTGGCCCAGTGGTAGAGTGTTCATCTTCAACATGTCCGTGCCCCGGTTCGGGCAAATCGCGTTTCACGTTGACAGTTGTTTTTTCTCTTCTGCTTTTAGTTCGGATCATCCACACTTTTTTTTATAATTCAAACATTCGTTTTTTTTTAGTTTCCAACTTTGTGTTATTCATATTTTTTCACACATTCACATCATTCCACAGTTCAACTTTTTTAAATTTTTCAACTTTGTATTCTTCATATTTCTTCACATTAACATTATACCACAGTTCATCTTTCAGCTACAATTCAAGTTTTTCTACCGTAAAAAAATGGCCTAATTATAAGTGAATGGTGTGATTCAAAAACATGCAGGATACAAGCCCTCGAGGACTGGAGTTTGACACCTATAGTTTAGTTACATAAAGTACACCATTTCCCATGATGCCATCGGGCGGCCATCTTAGACCACTGAAGACTCCAACTCCCAACTGCCCTCATAGGCGGCCATTTTGGATATTTTCTTAGACGTCTCATGACCTCTCACTTCTGCTTCCACCTAGTACAGCTTCCGGCTTGGTGAACTCAGCTTGATTTATACATTCAGTTTTTTTCAGTTTTTTAACTTTGTATTATTCATATTTCAAGCAGTAAAAAAAACTGAAAAAGTTTGATTAGGGATAATTTTTAATCTCCTGATAATGAGCTAATCATTTGAATAAGGTGGATTGAATGAGATGGATTGTGGATTGATGTGAAACAGAGAAGAATTGTGAATAATACAAAGTTGAAAAACTTTGTATTTTCTCTTCTGCTTTTACTTTGGATCATCCACACTTTTTTATGATTCAAACATTCGTTTTTTTTTTCAGTTTCTCAGTTTTTCAACTATGTAGGATTCATAATTTTTCACAGATTCACATCTTTCTACAGTTTAACTTTTTTCAGTTTTTCATGCATCTTCAAATTCCACAGTCCAACTTTTTTTTAGTTTTTCAACTTTGTATTCATATTTCTTCCCAGATTCACATCATTCAATCGTTCCACATCATTCCACTTTTCACCTCCCAAACCTTCAACGGTTTCACCTTCACACGCAATTTCTTCAGAAATTGCACATTTTCTAGTTGTGTGAAGGTGAAACCTTCACACTTATGTTTTTCTCCACCTTAATTATTGTGTGAAGGTTTCATCTTCACACTTATGTTTTTCTCCACCTTTATTGTGTGAAGGTGAAACCTTCACACTTATGTTTTTCTCCACCTTTATTATTGTGTGAAGGTGAAACCTTCACACATATGTTATTCCTTGACTTTATTATTGTGTGAAGGTGAAACCTTCACACATATGTTATTCCTTGACTTTATTAGGGCCCGAGCAGCTACCGCTGCGAGAGCCCTCTTGTTTTTCTCCAGATTATTATTAGGGCCCGAGCAGCTACCGCTGCGAGAGCCCTCTTGTTTTTCTCCAGATTATTATTATTAGGGCCCGAGCAGCTACCGCTGCGAGAGCCCTCTTGTTTTTCTCCAGATTATTATTCTTATTATTATTATTATTATTAGGGCCCGAGCAGCTACCGCTGCGAGAGCCCTCTTGTTTTTCTCCGGATTATTATTATTATTATTATTATTTACTGTGCAGCGCTTTTCCATTTTTGAGGGCCTAAACATGCACGAAAAGTCACCAAAATTTGCACATTTGTCGGGTTCGGTGAAAAATTGGATATTTTTGTGTTTCCTAAAACAATGCAAAAAAAAAGACTCTGCAGCGCCACCTAAGGTCGAAAAAGTGCACCTGGTCCCAGCCCGTTTGACCTAGAGCTACGAAAATTTTTAGGCATATGTAGGACCTAGAGACCTACAAAAAAGTCAGCGCGAGCCATGTGCTCAGATGTACAGAAAAAGAGTTATGAATTTTTGAATGTGCATTTTTGGCCCATTTTTGCACGTTTGCAGGTCCCAAACTGCTCCTTGTTTCTCCTAAACGCTTTACTCAATCGCCTTCAAATTTGCTGTGGTATATAATTAGACATAGGGGCACAAGTGGGCAAAATTTGGTGCAGATCCGCTGACATATATGATAGGGGCGTGGCTTCAAATTATGTGTTCAATTTTTCCTTCGCCAAGAGGGACAAAAACCTTAATAACTTTGATGTACTAGCTTAAAAAAATCTAAAACTTCATAGACACATGGAAACTTATGTCTTTAACACCTTTAAAAAAAGTTTTTTTAAATACCTACTAGCGCCGCCTAGTGGTTACTTAAACTGTAATTTTTTACAGTTTCATGTATTGTGCTCAGTCTGTTTGAGTAAAACAAGTGAAAATTGGTCAGAATATCATTAAGACATGGAATATTAAGATTTTAAAATTTTATGACTTTTCGATAATGGGCGCGGTCTGCACGCCACTTCAAAGTCAGATGACTCGCCAAAACGAAAAAAGTGGCTGTAATCGGCCCCAAAATGGCCTTATGAGTGGAAAATAGCCTCTTACTCCCGGCCCATTTGACCTAGAGCTACAAAAGTTTGTAGCCTTATGTAGGACCTCGAGCCCTACAATAAAGTCAGCGCGAGCCATATGCTCAGATGTACAGAAAGAGAGTTATGAATTTTTGAATGTGCACTTTTGGCCCGTTTTTGCTCATTTGCAGGTCCCGAACTGCTCCTTTTTTCTCCCAAACGCTTGACCCGATCGACTTCAAATTTGCTATGATGTTTTATCTGACTGTGAGGCACAATTGTTCAAATTTTTGTGATGATCCGCCATCAAATATGTTGGGGGCGGGGCTTTATATTATGCCTTTGATGATTACTTTGCCACATGTGAAACAAACCTTTATAACTCAGCTTTACAAGCTTAGAAAAATCTGAAACTTCACAGACACATGGAGACTCAAGCCCTTAACACAAGTGTTTCAAAAAATCTTCAATTGCTTATAAGGCCATCTAGTGGCAAACAAAAATGTCAGTCTGATGTCTCGCCAAAACGAACAAAGTTGCTGTGTTTGGTCCCAGATGGTCTTATCTTTTCTAAACTTCATATGTTTGATGGGTTTCCAATGCGGAATACACCTATCAACGTATTTTTTGTTATAGTGCGAGCGCCACCTAGTGGCAGCCAAAAATATAGCATTTTTTAAACGTATTTATGTGTTTAGCTGAGCCCTTTGAAGAAATATCGCTGAAATTAAGTCTGAAAAGCCTCTAGACAGCCTTGCTGACCTCCACCAAATTTTACGAAGTTTCGATAATGGGCGTGGCCTCTACGTCCATTTTCCTTCCGAAGCTTTATTGGACCAATAAAAGCTGCTGTAATTTGACCCAGATGATCTGATCTTCTCACAATTTCACACATTGGAAGAAAATCTATTCCTGAAGACATTAACAAACATATATTCCAGTTTAAAGCTAGCGCCACCTAGTGGCTGCAAAAAATGTCATTAGTCGAAAGACTGGAGTCAATCCTGTTTGGTTTGACCTACAGCGATAAAACTTTTTAGGCACATGTAGGATTGTAAGACCTACAAAAAAGTCAATAGTAGTGATGTGCTAGGATGTACAGAATAATTGTTATGATTTTTTTTAATGTTCAATTTTGCCCCATTCTTAGACATTAGCTGGTCTAAAACTAGTGCCTTTTTCTCTTAAACGGTTCACCCCATTAACTTCTACATTGGCATGGACTATAAGCAGATATAGCGGCACAAATATGCCAAAAATTGTGAAGATCCCATGACTTGTAAGATGTGGGCGGAGCTTCAAATTTTTTTGAATATTTCCTTTGCCAAGAGTGACAAAAACCTTAATAACTCAGCTGTTTTAGCAGCAAACCATGTGAAACTTTGCAGGGACTTTAAAAGTCATGCCCTAATACAGCTATATGATAAACTTCCAAATCATTTACAGTGCCACCTAGTGGCGGACAAAAATCTCAGTTTTTTACACTTTCATGTGCTGTGCAATGCCTGTTTGACTAAATAACCTCAAAAGTGGTCAGAAAAGCTATGAGAGAGTGGAAAATGAGGGTTCTCAACTTTTATGACTTTTCCATAGAGGGCGTGGCCTCTATGCCAGCTCAAAGTCCGATTTCTCGCCAAAACGGTAAAAGTTGCTGTAATTGGACCTAGATGATCTGATATTTGCAAAACTTCGTATATGGGATGGGTGTCCAATGTGAAACACACGTACAAGTGTGGACACCTAATTTTTTATCATAGTACGAGCGCCACCTAGTTGCAGCAAAAAATATAGCAATTCCTTTACATTTTTACGTACTCTGCTGAGCTCCTTGAAGTGATCTCCCTTAAATAATGTCTGAAAAGCCATTGGCCACGCCTAATGCCTTCCACCAAATAGTACAATGTTTCGATAATGGGCGTGGCCTATATGACAGTGCAAAGTCACACAACTGTAACAATAAAAGCTGCAGTTATTCAACCCACACTATCCCACCTTTTCTAAATTTTACAAACTTGATAAGAGTTCTGCAGTGAAGTCAACTACAACTAATTTTTCATCGTTCATAGTCCTTGTTCATACCCCGACCTGTTCATACCCCAACGTGCACAGGTCTGCGAGGGCCCTTTATAGCTGCTTGCAGCTCTAGTTAGGGCCCGAGCAGCTACCGCTGCGAGAGCCCTCTTGTTTTTCTCCAGATTATTATTATTATTATTATTATTATTATTTACTGTGCAGCGCTTTTCCATTTTTGAGGGCCTAAACATGCACGAAAAGTCACCAAAATTTGCACATTTGTCGGGCCCGGTGAAAAATTGGATATTTTTGTGTTTCCCAAAACAATGCAAAAAAAATGGCTCTGCAGCGCCACCTAAGGTTGAAAAAGTGCACCTGGTCCCGGCCCGTTTCACCTAGAGCTACGAAAATTTTTAGGCATATATAGGACCTAGAGACCTACAAAAAAGTCAGCGCGAGCTATGTGCTCAGATGTACAGAAAAAGAGTTATGAATTTTTGAATGTGCATTTTTGGCCCATTTTTGCACGTTTGCAGGTCCCAAACTGCTCCTTGTTTCTCCTAAACGCTTTACTCAATCACCTTCAAATTTGCTGTGGTCCATATTCACACATAGAGGCACAAGTGGGCAAAATTTGGTGCAGATCCGCTGACATATATGATAGGGGCGTGGCTTCAAATTATGTGTTCAATTTTTCCTTCGCCAAGAGTGACATAAACCTTAATAACTTTGATGTACTAGCTTAAAAAAATCTAAAACTTCATAGACACATGAAAACTTATGTCTTTAACACATTTGAAAAAAGTTTTTTTCAATACCTACTAGCGCCGCCTAGTGGTTGATTAAAATGTCATTTTTTACAGTTTCATGTATTGTGCTCAGTCTGTTTGAGTAAAACAAGTGAAAATTGGTCAGAATATCATTAAGACATGGAATATTAAGATTTTAAAATTTTATGACTTTTCGATAATGGGCGTGGTCTGCACGCCACTTCAAAGTCAGATGACTCGCCAAAACGAAAAAAGTGGCTGTAATTGGCCCCAAAATGGCCTTATGAGTGGAAAATAGCCTCTCACTCCCGGCCCGTTTGACCTAGAGCTACAAAAGTTTGTAGCCTTATGTAGGACCTCGAGCCCTACAAAAAAGTCAGCGCGAGCCATATGCTCAGATGTACAGAAAGAGAGTTATGAATTTTTGAATGTGCACTTTTGGCCCGTTTTTGCTCATTTGCAGGTCCCGAACTGCTCCTTTTTTCTCCCAAACGCTTGACCCGATCGACTTCAAATTTGCTGTGATGTTTTATCTGACTGTGAGGCACAATTGTTCAAATTTTCGTGATGATCCGCCATCAAATATGTTGGGGGCGGGGCTTCATATTATGCCTTTGATGTTTACTTTGCCACATGTGAAACAAACCTTTATAACTCAGCTTTCTAAGCTTGGAAAAATCTGAAACTTCACAGACACATGAATACTCAAGCCCTTAACACATGTTTAAAAAAAATTCTTCAATTGCTTATAAAGCCACCTAGTGGCAAACAAAAATGTCAGTCTGATGTCTCGCGAAAACGAACAAAGTTGCTGTATTTGCACCCAGATGGTCTTATCTTTTCTAAACTTCATATATTTAATGGGTTTCTAATGCGGAATACACCTATCAACGTATTTTTTGTTATAGTGCGAGCGCCACCTAGTGGCAACCAAAAATATAGCATTTTTTTAACGTTTTTAAGTGTTTAGCTGAGCCCTTTGAAGTAATATCGCTGAAATTAAGTCTGAAAAGCCTCTAGACAGCCTTGCTGACCTCCACCAAATTTTACTAAGTTTCGATAATGGGCGTGGCCTCTATGACCATTTTCATTCCGAAGCTTTATCTGTCCAGTAAAAGTTGCTGTAATTTTACCCAGATGCTCTGATCTTCTCACAATTTCACACATTGGATGAAAATATTCTCCTGAACATATCGACAAAAATATATTCCAGTTTAAAGCTAGCGCCACCTAGTGGCTGCAAAAAATGTCATTAGTCGAAAGATTACAGTCAATCCTGTTTGGTTTGACCTACAGCTATGAAAATTTGTAGGCAAATGAAGGACTGCAAGGCCTACAAAAAAGTCAATAGAAGTGATGTGCTAGGATGTACAGAAAAATTGTTTTGAATTTTTTTAATGTGCAGTTTTGTCCCATTCTTAGACGTTAGCTGGTCTCAAACTAGTGCCTTTTTCTCTTAAACGATTCACCCCATTACCTTCAACTTTGGCATGAATCATTATCCAACTGAGGGGCACACATAGGCCAAATATCGTGAAGATCTCTTTACATAAAAGATGCGGGCGGAGCTTCAAATTATGTTTAATACTTCCTTTGCCGAGAGTGACAAAAATCTTAATAACTCAGCTATGACAGCTTCAAACCTTCTGAAACTTTCCTGGCCCTTTAAAAGTAATGCAATAATTTAGCTATGTGATAAACTTTCAAATCATTTACAGCGCCACCCAGTGGAGGACAAAAATCTCATTTTTTATACTTTTATGTACTGTGAAATGCCTGTTTGACTAAATGAACTAATAAATGGTCAGAAAAGCTATGACACATTGGAACATTAAGGTTCTCAACTTTTATGACTTTTCAATAAAGGGCGTGGCCTCTATCTCAACTCAAATCCGATGTCTCGCCAAAACGGTAAAAGTTGCTGTAATTGGACCTAGACGATCTGATATTTTTAAAACTTGGTATATGGGATGGGAGTCCAATGTGAAACACACCTACAAGCCTATTTTTTAATCATAGTACGAGCGCCACCTAGTGGCAGCAAAAAATATAGCAAAGCCTTAATGTTTTTATGTACTCTGCTGAGCCCCTTGAAGCGATATCCCTTCAATGTTTTCTGAAAAGCCAGTGGCCATGCATTATGCCCTCCACAAATCAGTACGATGTTTCCACAGTGGGTGTGGCCTATATGGCATTGAAAGTCACAAAATTGGAACAATAAAAGCTGCAGTAACTCCACACACATTGTCCCACCTTGTCTAAATTTTACATTTTTGGTAAGAGTCTTGCACTGAAGTCACCTACAACTACTTTTTCATCGTTCATAGTCCTTGTTCATACCCCGACCTGTTCATACCCCAACGTGCACAGGTCTGCGAGGGCCCTTTATAGCTGCTTGCAGCTCTAGTTATTATTATTATTGTGTGAAGGTGAAACCTTCACACTTATGTTTTTCTCCACCTTTATTGTGTGAAGGTGAAACCTTCACACTTATGTTTTTCTCCACCTTTATTATTATTATTATTTTTTTTATTCCGACCGTTTTTTAGGTACGTTTCAACTTATTCCCAGTTCATCCAATTCATGCCATTCAAACTTCATATCATTCTACATATTCATGTTTAGTGCGGGTCTATTTTTCAAGTTTCAACTTTTCATCGTTTTCCTACAATTTAAGTTTTTGTACCGTAAAAATGGCCTAATGTTAAGTGAATGGGCTGGTCTTCGTGCTTTATTTTTAAACTTTTACGTTTTCGATATTTCCTATGTCTCGGTGGCTCATGGGATTTGTGTACCGCATTCGCACTTCATGTTCGTGGGTTCAATCCCAGGTTGCGTCATTTTTTAGTTGTGTGAGTCTTTTTTAGTTAGTGCGGGTCTATTTTTCAAGTTTCAACTTTTAATCGTTTTCCTACAATTTAAGTTTTTGTACCGTAAAAACGGCCTAATGTTAAGTGATTGGAGCGTTCTTCCTACTTCCTTTTAAAGCGTTCACGGTTTCGTCATTTCCCGTGGCTCAGACGTTCTGTTGACGTATATCTACTACATGTTCGTGCGTTCGATCCCCGCTGTGTCTTTTCACACATTCAGTGTTTTTTTTCAGTTAATTCAGTATTTTTTTTTGGTTTCAATTCCTTCCCAGTTCATCCAATTCATGCCGTTCGAACTTCATATCATTCCACATATTCACGTGAAGTGCTTTTTTATTTTTCAAGGTTCAACTATTCATCGTTTTCCTACAATTTACGTTTTTTATACTATTCATATTTAAAGAATTTAGCCTTTTCAAACTGTTCTTACTTTCATTTCATCTTTTCATTCCACAGTTGAACTTTTTTCAGTTTTTGAACTTTGTATTATTCGTAGTTCTTCATAGATTCACGTTCAAAAATACTTCATTCCCTATATTTCAAGCTTTCACAGTGTGGTCTTACACTGCCCCCCAGTGGCCCAGTGGTAGAGTTGTCATCTTCAACATGTCCGTGCTCCGGTTCGGGCAAATCGCGTTTCACGTTTACAGTTCAACTTTCAGCTACAATTCAAGTTTTTGTACCGTAAAAATTGTCTAATGTTAAGTGAATGGTGTTGTTAAGAAGTTTCTGATTATACTTAACGATTTTGTGTTTGAATCGTTCTGTTATTACTATTTACGTCTGGACATGTTTCTCCTGTGGTCATGTGATCTTCCTAGCAACCGCCTAGCAACTAATCACAAGTTATGTTTCATTCCTCCACTACCAATCAGGACTCTGTTTACACTATCATAGGTTGTTTTGCTCTTTCACGGGTCAGTCGGCAGGTATCGTTGTAACGGACAGTCATTTTTTCTGCTTTCAATCATTCTGTGGATTATCTAATTCCTTTCATTATTATTCCGTGCGTCCATGAGAATGTAAGTACAGTTTGAATATGTTGTCCGTTCGTGGTTTTGGATACATGTTTACGTTTGCACTGCTTCACTTTGTCCATTAATGTCTAAGTTGTTATTGCACCTAAGTTTGGTATAATTGCTAAAGGCAGATATACTGTACTTTTCATTTTTCACTTTTAGTATTCACGTTAAAGTTTCATCCACAAAATGTGCATGTTTGTCGCATGTTTGCCGTGTGTGCCAATGTGATCCTTCCTCGTAAGGGAGTGACGTCACCGCCCACTCAAATCTATTCGGCTCCATTAACCCTTTCCTACCTAACATGTTAACATGATACATGTTTACGTTTGCACTGCTTCACTTTGTCCATTAATGTTTAAGTTGTTATTGCACCTAAGTTTGGTATAATTGCTAAAGGCAGATATACCGTTCTTTTCATACTTCACTTTTAGTATTCACGTTAAAGTTTCATCCACAAAATGTGCATGTTTGTCGCATGTTTGCCGTGTGTGCCAATGTAATCCTTACTCCGTAAGGGAGTGACGTCACCGCCCACTCAAATCTATTCGGCTCCATTAACCCTTTCCTACCTAACGCACATTTTGGAACGATTGGGTTGAATTCATTCTTCCTATCATTGTACGGTATGTTTGCCTGTGTTGTTTATGTTATTCTAAGCTAATATAGAGTCATGTGAGCATATGATGTAACATATTGTACAATGTTAGTTATGTTAGGTATCAATGTTTAGTGAATGTTCTCTGCTCTCCTTTGCAGAGACCACACACCCACAATCAAACATAGAACACACACAGAACACACAAACACAGAAACACACACACACCAACCCAGATAAATAAATAGAACATTATATACAAATAAAGAGTGGCATGAGAGTGTGCATCGTCTTTATGTTCTGGCCGGACAACCTGATAAGATTGAGGATCCTCTGAATCAGTCAAGTACAGTCCTTTCAAGGAGGTCACAAGTTTGGACGCTACTCCGACACCTCCATTACAGGTGTGATTCAAAAACACGCAGGATACAAGCCCTCGAGGACTGGAGTTTGACACCTATAGTTTAGTTACACAAAGTAATCCATTTCCCATGTTGCCATCGGGCGGCCATCTTAGACCACTGAAGACTCCAACTCCAATCTGCCCTCATGGGCGGCCATCTTGGATATTTTATTAGACGTCTCATTACCTCTCACTACTGCTTCCACCTAGTACGGCATCTGGCTTGGTTAACTTAGCTTGATTCATACGTTTTAGTTTTTTTCAGTTTTTCAACTCTGTATTATTCACATTTCTTCACTGTTTCACATCAATCCACAATCCACCTCATTCAATCCACCTCATTCAAATGATAAGCTCATTAACAGGAGTTTAAAACTCCAGTCCTCGAGGGCTGATATCCTGCATGTTTTTGAATCACGTCATTCACTTAACATTAGGCCTAATGTCACAGATTCACATTATTCCAGTTCAACTTTTCTCAGTTTGTTAACTATGTAGGATTCATAATTTTTCACAGATTCAAATCATTCTACAGTTCAACTTTTTTTCAGTTTTTCATTCATCTTCAAATTCCACGGTTCAACTTTTTTTCAGTTTTTCAACTTTGTATTCATATTTCTTTACAGATTCACACCATTCAATCGTTCCACATCATTCCACTTTTCAACTCCCAAACCTTCAACGGTTTCACCTTCACACGCAATTTCTTCAGAAATTGCACTTTTTCTAGTTATTATTATTATTCTGCCGTTTTTTGGGACATTTCATCTCTTTCGCAGTTTATCCGATTCACGCCGTTCCAATTTCATCTTATTCCACTTATTCCCTTCGGTGCACGTGTATTTTTATAATTCCAATTATTCATAGATTTCCCACAATTCCCTGTTTTCCGAGCCAAAAGTGCCATTGACTTACATTGGGTGATTTTTCATTTCAATATTACATCTTTTACGTTTCATATTTTCAAAATTTAACTCATTCAGCTTGCCTTAGGGATCATTCTCATCATTCCAGTAATACATAGTTTCCAATAATTTCCTATAATTCCATATTTTTCCCACCTTTAATATTTCATAATGCATTTCCAATGGGAGGGCTTCCCATTCATTCTCAATGGGACAATTAACATTTCACATTTTGATGTTTCCCATTTCATATTCATAACATTGAACTTATTCATTCCACCCTATGGCTCATTCCCAACAATTCAATAAATCCAAATTATTAATAATTTCCCATAATTCCATATTTTTCACCTATAACAATTTGTTATTCATTCCCAAAGGCAGATTTTACTTTTCCTATTTGAAGCTTCCTCATTTTGCATTCAATTCATTCAGCCAATTCATTTCACATTGTCATCATTACACATATTCACACAAACCAGTAATTCATAACAATATTAATAAATTTACCCATAATTCCTCATTCCCATTTTCCTCACCAAAACTTTGTAACCTTCTATCTTGGCCATTCCTGCTCCGATTCCCACCGTTCCAACTTTAATCGATTCCCCCAATTCCTGCCATTCCATGGTGGTATCCATTTTCCTTTTCCCAGAAATAAAATATTACCCACAATTCCACTTTTTCCATCTTTCCCTTATATCTTTGCCATTCCTGCTCCGATTTCCACCATTCCAACTTTAATCGATTCCCCTGATGCCTGCTATTCCATTCGTGTATCCATTTTCCTCTTCCCAGAATTCAAAATTTTCCCACAATTCCACATACTGTACCTTTAATGAACCAATTCATTTTCAATAAGGTCATTCATTGTGGAGACGTTTGGCCTTCGTGGACTACTGTTTAGGTAGACAAAGTACTCCATTTCCCATGGGGTTGTCAGGTGGCCATCTTGGACACTTGCCCACATACACTGAGACTCCATTTCCCATCAACCCTTAGGGGCGGCCATCTTGGATATCTGATCAGACATCTCATGAGCGCTCAGCTCAACTTCCACTCAGGATGGCAGCCATCTTGGTTAACTCAGAACAATAAAAACGACTCTCTCCAAATGTTGAACATCCAAACTATGAAATATAATCTCCCAAAATTCAGAATTTGTACTTTGAGTGTATTTTTTTCTTTCTTTTTTGAAATTTTGTGATATTTTACAAAATTCAAAGAATTGTTGTTTTTTTCACTTATTGACTACAGGTGTTTGTCCGATTCAGTCCGATTCAGCGTTTAACCGTTCATCTTGACCCTGCCAATGACCTCCGGGTGTCATTTACCCAGAATGCATCTTTTTTGCATAAGTAATAGCCCCCTAAAACTCGCGAAAAATCAGATTTTTTATGTTTCCTCTTGTGATATCTCCATTTGCGTCCGACCTATACTTATCGTTCCAACTTTAGGTGTTTCCCATTATGGGTTAGATTGCCAAGAACGTCCTCGCACCAACAATTTCAAGTTTTTCCCATTTTTTTACCCATAATTCCTCAGTTGATTGTTCTTGCCAAAACATTGTAACCTTCTCGCTTCGCCATTCTTCATCCGATTCCCACCGTTCCAACTTTATTCAATTCCATTCATCCCCGCCAATTCATTGGTGTATTCATTTACCTCTTACCAGGCATCAAAATTTACCCACAATTCCACACACTGTACCTTTAATGAACCAATTCATTTTCAATGAGGTCATTCATTGTGTGGGCGTTTGGCCTCCGTGGACTACTGTTTAGGTAGACAAAGTACTCCATTTCCAATGGGGTCTTCAGGCGGCCATCTTGGACACTTGGCTTCATACACTGAGACTCCATTTCCCATCAACCCTCAGGGGCGGCCATCTTGGATATCTGATCAGACATCTCATGAGCGCTCAGCCCAACTTCCACCCAGGATCGTGGCCATCTTGGTTTACTCAGAACAATAAAATCAACACTCTTTAAATGTTGAACATCCAATCAATTAAATATAATCCCCCAAAATTTAGAGTTTGTTCTTTGAATGTACTTTTTTTCTTCCTTTTTGAAATTCTGTGATATTTTACAAAATTCAAAGAATTGTTGTTTTTTTTACTTTAATGACTACAGGTGCTGTCCGATTCAGTCCGATTCAGCGTTTGACCGTTCATCTTGACCCTGCCTATGACCTCAAAGAGTCATTTACCCATAATGCATCTTATTTGCATTATTAATAGCCCTCTAAAACTCGCGAAAAATCAGATTTTTTAAGTTTTCTCTAGTGAAATCTCCATTTGCCTCCGACCTATACTTATCGTTCCAACTTTAGGTGTTTCCCAATATGGGTTGGATTGCCAAGAACACCCTCGCACCAACAATATCAAGTTTTTCCCATTTTTTTACACATAATTCCTCAGTTAATTGTTCTCGCCAAAACATTGTAACCTTCTGTCTTCGCCATTCTTCATCCTATTCCCACCGTTCCAACTTTAATCGGTTCCATTCATCCCCACCAATTCAATGGTGTATTCTTTTACCTCTTACCAGAATTCGAAATTTTCCCACAATTCCACATACTGTACCTTTAATGAACCAATTCATTTTCAATGAGGTCTTTCATTGTGTTCACGTTCAGCCTTCGTTGACTACTTCTTAGCTACACAAAGTACTCCATTTCCCATAGGGTCGTCAGGTGGCCACTTTGGACACTTGACTAAATACACTGAGACTCCATTTTCCATCAACCCTCAGGGGCGGCCATCTTGGATATCTGATCAGACATCTCATTCAGTTTTTCCCTTCTATCTTTGCCAGTCTTCATCCGATTCCGATGTTCCAATTTTAATCGATTCCCCCGATGCCCGCTATTCTATTTTTACCCACAAATCAAAAATTACCCACAATTCCACTTTTTCAGATTTTCCCTTATATCTTTGCCATCCTTCATCCGATTCCTACCGTTCCAACTTTAATCGATTCCCCCAAGTCCCGCCATTCCATGGTGGTATACATTTTCTTCTTCCCAGAAATCAAAATTTACCCACAATTCCACTCCATTTTTTCAGTTTTTCCCTTGTATCTTTGCCAATCCTGCTCCGATTACCACCGATCATACTTTAATCTTTTCCCCCAATACCCACCCATCCATTTTTACCCACAATTCCAAAAATTACCCACATTTCCACTTTTTCAGTTTTTCCCTTATATCTTTGCCAGTCTTCATCCGATTCCGACCGTTCCAATTTTAATCAATTCCCCCGATGTCCGCTATTCCATTTTTAAGCACAATTCAAAAATTACCCACAATTCCACTTTTTCAGTTTTTCCCTTATATCTTTTTCATTTTTCATCCAATTCCGACCTTTCCAACTTTATTCGATTCCCCCAAGTCCCGCCATTCCAAGATGGTATCCACTTTCTTCTTCCCAGAATTTAAAATTTACCCACAATTCCACTTCTTCAGTTTTTCCCTTATATCTTTGTCATTCTTCATCCGATTCCGACCGTTCCAACTTTAATCTATTCCCTCAATGCCCGCCCATCCATTTTTATTCAAAATTAAAAAATTACCCACAATTCCTCTTTTTCAGTTTTTCCCTTCTATCTTTGCCATTCTTCATCTGTTTCCGACCGTTCCAATTTTATTTGATTCCCCGATGCCCGCCATTTCATTTTTACCCACAATTCAAAATTTACCCACAATTCCACTTTTTCAGTTTTTCCCTTCTATCTTTGCCATTCGTTATCTGATTTCGACTGTTCCAACTTTAATCGATTCCCCCAATTTCCGCCATTCCACATCATTCAAACCTCTCCCTTCAGGTGTTTCACCTTCACACGCAATTTCTTTAGGAATTGAACATATTCTAGTTAGAGCTGTGATGTCCCACTCTTCCTGAACAGTCCTGTACCCCAAACAGACACAGGGAGTTCGCTTTTTTAATCTACAGTATTTGTTTAATGTTGTGGTGTACTGAATTTGATGGTTTGTAGCCCCCTGGGGATCGTAATATATTTATATCAATGTACTGCTTTGTATCAGTAATAAATAATTTAGAAAAAAAGAAAGAAAAAATAAGCTGTCATTACAACTGTTGCGTGAGCAGCTTCGACACCCATGACTGGGACGAGTCGTGCAACTACAATTCTCTTGTCAAAAAAAAAAAAAAAAATCACAAAGTGGGACGATGTATCGTTTTATCGTTATTTTTTTGTCACCACACCCGCCCGACATGCAACTGCATTATGCTCCTAATTGTTTCCATGTCGTCTTCATGCTCTCTTTTGGTCGTGCCATCATAAAAGCAACACAAAAATGCACGCAAATGAAAACGAGTCATATGATACTTCTGACAATGCAGGAAAACTCACTGCTTTGTTTCAGCAAGAAATAATTGAAAAATAAAAATGAAGACGTCATGTCAACTGTCGCTTGAGCAGCTTCGACATCCATGACATATGTGTGTGACATATGTTAATGAGCTTGAGTGACAGCTGATAGTCATTACTTGATTGACCGTGAGGCAAAAGAACAAAAGCTCCAAACTGAGTATTTTGGTCAGCAAATATTGATAAAATATATTTGGTATGACACGAATAAATTGTCAGTCTACTTAATTAATGTTGATTGAAAGCATACATTATGGCAACTGAGAAAAGTTATTTCTGATAATGATGTAAAGACAATGTATTTGGGAAAAGAGATGATTTCTTATTGATAATGAGAGGAAATAAAGGAATAACAACCACGCCCTGTCGTATACATGTAACCGGCTAATTTAAATCCGCATCGATCTCCCCTCGTCGTCGTTTGTTTATTTAAAAAAAATCTCACCAATATGAAACCACATAGTCACCTTTGAGGTCACCAGTATCCGAAGAGTCTTCCGAGGGAAAAAGAATAGCGCGATGAAGCAAATTCCCGTTGAAGCTGAGCATGTGCGTCCACGAAACCGGAAGCTTGGGCAAATCTCGACTTCGGCCGGAGGTTTTGAAACACTAGGTTTTGATAAAAAAAAAAAAAAAAAAATTATAAAAAGCCCGGCCACATATAGCAAATAGGACAAAACGGAAACATTTGATGCCCGTTTGCAAGAACACCAATGTTTAGGCAAGGCCCGAGTTGTGTCCTCATCCCCCATCACCTTTGTTTTCAGGGTTGCTAATTGTTACCCAGGATCCCCTGGCAAGTGGAACCTGTAACAAATACTTCTAACTATGCAGTATTTGGTAAATAAAAAAAATATACATATATACCTTAATACTACAAATAAAATGTACAAACTGACACTTTGGCACACACTAAACATATATTTTATAAATAAAATAAAATAAACTACAATGAGAGCACACACCCTGGCATGACAATAATATCTCTTTGAAGCATAAAAACGCTACAAAACACGATAGAATTCCCTACACGGCTTCAATATATTTTGTGTAATACAATGAAACATATCAATGTTTTAACCCTCCGTATTTATTTAAATGTTTTTTTTGTTGTTGATGTCTCTAGGAAATGACTTTCATTCAACGTGTGAAGTCGTGACAAGTTGAGATCATCTGGGCTACATCAGCATTTACTGTTCCAATGAATTGTAATGAGCACTGCTGTATAGGCCACGGCCATTATCAAAACATCTTAACATTTGGTGGAGGAAATTAGGCGCGTCTGAAGGCCTGTCTGAAAAAAAGTAAGTTATATTACTTTGACAGGCTCAACAAGGTACATATAAATGAAAATGTAATTTTTTGCTGCCACCAGGTGGCGCCCACACAACGAGGAAAAAGGTGTGTTTAGAAATGTACTCCCATGAAATTAAATTTAGAAAAGATCATCTTCGTCCAATTACATTAAGTTTTACCGATCTGGAAAGAACATTGGGTTTTGAGGGGGTGTAAAGGCCACGCCCAACTTTGGAATCATAAAACTTGAGATTCATAATGTTCCGTGTCGCAATATTCTCCTGACTAATTTTCAGTGAATTTACTGAAACCGGCTAAGCACAGAACATGAAATTGTAAAAATTAACTTTTTTGTCTGCCACCTGGTGTCGCTATTGGTAATTTGAAAATGTGTCATGTTGAAGAATTAGACCATGAGTCTAAAATGATACTGTCAATTTAAAGATATTTTAAAGCTTGTTCAGCTGGGCAAATAAAGGTTTTTGTCACTCTGGGCGAAGGAAACATTGACTTCATGTTTTGAAAGCCCACCTCCATCATTTATTTCATGGGATCGTGACTATTTCTGGACCAGTTGTGCATCTAAGTTTGATAATGTTCTAGGCCAAATTGAAAGTTGATACAGTATAAGAGAAGGCTGCAGCAGTGGAAGACTTACAAAAGGCCCTCAAATGCATCAAAATTGCAAATTCAAAAATCCGTAACTCTTTTTCTTTACATCCAAGCATATGGCTGTCTTTGATTGTTATTTAGGTCTTAGGGTCCTGCATATGCCTACAAATTTTGATAGCTGTAAGGCGAACCAAATGGTATTGGCTGCAATCCTTTGACTATAATGACACTTTTTGCTCCCACTAAGTGGCGCTTGCAGTATGACAAAAAACTGATTACTAGGTGTGTTATTTATTGGGCTCCCATCAACTATATGCAATTTAGTAAAGATAAGACCATCTGGGTTCAATTACAGAAACTTTTTGGTATTGGCAAGACATCAAACGTAATGGCCACGCCCATTAGCAAAAAATTGTAAAATTGGAGAACCTTCATGTTACATGCCTCAACGCTATTCTGGCCAATTTTCAGTTAATATGCTCAAACAGGAATAGCACAGTGCAAAAATTGAAATACTAAGGTTTTTGGCATTGGTGGCAAAGGAAATTTGAATCACGTATTTTGAAGCCCCACCCCCATCATACATGTTAGCCGATCTTGACGAAATTTTGCCCAGTTGTGCCACTATGTCAGAAAATGGAGCACATCAAATGTTGAAGTTGATCGGGTCAAGAGTTTTGGTACCGAAAAATGGACAAAATCGGGCCAAATGCTACATTCAACAGTTGATAACTCTGGTTCTGTACATGGCACTTTATAATGTTTTTGTAGGTCTTCAGGTCTTACGTATGCATAAAACATTTCGTAGCTCTAGGTCAAACGGGTCGTAACTGGCTGCCGTTTTATAATCACCTGGGCTCAATTAAAGTAAGTTTTGCTGATTTGAGCAAACTCCGACTTTGGGGTGGCATACAGACCACCCCGTTTATCACAAAGTTGTAAAATTTGGAAACCCTTATCCTCCCAGTCTCGATGCTGTTTGTTCAAATTTTCAGTTCATTTCCTTTTACGGTCTTAGCACAATACATGAAAGTTTAAAAAATGACATTTTTGATTGTAATTAGGTGGCGCTATAATTAATTTGAAAAATGACCATGCAGATATTTTAAAGCTAATACTAGTAAATTTTCTGTAAAGTTTCAGATTTTTTTTCAGCTTACACATTGGAGTTATTAGGGTTTTTGCTGCTCATGGCGAAGGAAATTTGACACACATAATTTAAAGCCTCGCCCCCATCATATATGTTGGCTGATCTTCTCAAAATTTTGCTCAGTTATGGTCCCTATGGCTGATAATGGAGCATGCCAAATTTGAAGTCGATCAGATTAATCATTTAGGGGCTATTCAGAGGAATTTGGCACCTGCAAACATCCAAAAACGGTCCAAAACTGCACATAAAAAATTCATATCTCTGGTTCTGTACATCCTAGCATATGGTGCTCTTAACTTTTTTGCAGGTTTTCAGGTACTATATATGCCTAAAAATTTCCATAGCTCGAGGTGAAACAGGCCATTACCCAGGAGAAGTGTTCGACTCTAGGTGGTTCTAAAAATAAAATTTTTTGATTTTATGTATGAAAAAAAAAAAAAAAAATTTACAGCAGGCCCGATAAGCGTGAGAATTTTGGTGACTTTTTGTGCATGTTTAGGCCCTCAAAAATGCGATTCATTTCGGAGAAGTCCTAGCACATCACTCCTATTGACTTTTTTGTAGGTCTTACAGTCCTTCATTTGCCGACGAAGTTTCTTAGCTGTAGGTCAAACCAAACAGGATTGACTGTAATCTTTTGACTAATATTTTTTGCAGCCACTAGTTGGCGCTAGCTTTAAACTGGAATATATGTTTGTCGATGTCTTCAAGTATAGATTTACATCCAATATGTGAAACTGTGAGAAGATCAGATCATCTGGGTCAAATTACAGCAGCTTTTTCTGGTCCGATAAAGCTTCGGAATGAAAATGGACGTCGAGGCCGCGCCCATTATCGAAACTTTGTAAAATTTGGTAGAGGTGAGCAGGGCTGTCTAGAGGCTTGTCAGACTTAATTTCAGCGATATTACTTTAAAGGGCTCAGCTAAACACATAAAAACGTTTATAAAATGCTATATTTATGGCTGCCACTACATGGCGCTTGCACAATGACAAAAAATATGTTAATAGGTGTATTCCGCATTGGAAATCAAATCAAATATATGAAGTTTAGAAAAGATAAGACCATCTGGATCCAAATACAGCAACTTTGTTCGTTTTGGCGAGACATCAGACTGACAAATTTTTTTCAAAGGTGTTAAAGGCATAAATCTCCATGTGTCTATGAAGTTTTAGATTTTTTTTAAACTTGTACATCAGAGTTATTAAGGTTTTTGTCACTCTTGGCGCAGGAAAAATTGAACACATAATTTGAAGCCCTGCCCCTATCATATATGTCGGCGGATCTTCACCAAATTTTGCCCAGTTGTGCCCCTATGTCTGATAATGCACCAAAGTAAATTTGAAAGCGATTGAGTAAAGCGTTTCGGAGAAACAAGGAGCAGTTTGGGACCAGCAAACGTGCAAAAATGGGCCAAAAATGCACATTCAAAAATTCATAACTCTTTTTCTGTACATCTGAGCACATGGTTTGCTGCAAGCATCTATAAAGGGCCCTTGCAGACCTGTGCAAGTTGGGGTATGATCAGGTCGGGATATGAACAAGTAGGAGTATGAACGTGTTTGGGTGTATGCACGTTGGGTTAAGTCAGTGCTTCTCAAATAGTGGGGCGGGCCCCCCTGGGGGGGAGCAAGGTGATGCCAGGGGGGGCGTGGATGATCCCAGGAAAAAGGAATTGTTTTTGTCATGTGGAATGTAATTGCAATAAAGTAATAATCATCATTTTCTTTTAGTTTCAGGCACTTTGGTGTACTTGCTTCTTTTTTTCCATTTTAGACTAAGCTGTAACCCGTATAAACGCGATAAAAATAATTAACACTTGTTGAAAGTTGATTCATATTATGATTTTCAGTTGTTAATGTTAAAAAGGATACATATGTAGGTATACTTAAACAATTTTCATCAATAATAATCATATTTATAGGCAGTGCATCGATGGGGGGGCGCAAAGAGTTCTCTTTTCTAGGTGGGGCCTTGCAAAATATAGTTGAGAAACACTGGGTTAAGTGAACATTATAAGGCAATTTGTTCGAGAATGTGCAATTTTTATTAGATTTGATCAACATAATGAAATATAAAGTGGCGATAGCACTATGATGAACAATGAGTTCGTAGAAGACTAGTACAGGACTCTTATCAAATATGTGAATTTTAGAGAAGGTGGGATTATGTGGGGTGAGTTACAGCAGTTTGTATTTGCAATTGTGTGGCTTTGCGCTGCCGTTTAGGCCACGCCCAGTATCGAAATATCGTACTACAGTGGGCCCCCAGTTTACGAACTCCCCATTTTATGAATTTTTCATCTTACGAACGTGGACCCCGGCATCCCCCTCTTACGCACAAACCTTTCGTCTTACAAACAATCCAACACGCCGGTCAGTGTGTCCACACTATTTTTTTTCGCTTTGCCCCATCAACAGAAATAACTATTCTCGCATGTCACGGAAACGCCGATATGCCATTGGTCTTATAAGGTCACAGTCATGGTCTCAGTCACGGTCTCAGTCACGGAGATGCTGATATGCTATTGGTTGATTAAGGTCACAGTCACGGTCTCAGTCACGGAGATGCCGATATGCTATTGGTCGATTAAGGTCACGGTTAAGGTCTCAGTCACGGAGATGCGGATATGCTATTGGCCGGCGTCACGTCAATCACAGAATTGCCGATATGCTATAGGCCTTCATCTAGCTTGATGGCACAGCTGGTTGGTGTGTTGTGAAGACTTTGCAAACTTTATCTGTTAGACATGGCTTCTAAAATTGCAAGTGGTGGCAAAGGAAGAAGTAAGAGGACGATGACAATAGAAACGAAGCAGAAGATAATAAAAAAATACGACGGAGGCGCACGCATAGTTAACCTTGCTAGTGAGTATGGCTGTAGCTGCTCGGCAATCTTCGAAGGGCAAGACTTTCCTTGCCAGGGGACGGACCTCGGTCAACAACAAAATGGAGAGTTTTCCTCTATTATGGATTAAAGAGAAGGAAATCGCCGGTGATATGTTCTAGTTAGAGAAAAGTTCTCGTTTAAGAAAATAAACAAATCAATTCTGTGGGTTGGTCTCTGCTCCCCTCCGCCTCCACCCAGCTCAAGTCACGTCGCCCCAAAGGTAAATGTCATTTTTCCTTTGTGTTACAGGTGGGGTCACTCGGGGTCTTGCTCTCTTTTATGTTTCTTTTTTTCCCTGTGTCTCCTGCCATCTTCTGTTTAGGTGTGCCCCAGCAGTGCACTACTTGGTCAGCTCCAGGAAGGCCCACGATTGGCTGCTGCTGATTGGAGGTCGCACACCTGCCGTATATTAAGAGGAGACGGCAGACAACCTTCGTCTCTCCTTCGCTTCCAACCAGCCACGCATTTGTACCAAATTGTTGTGAAACTGAGCAGTAGGGGTGAATCGCCGTTTTTGTTGTACATTTTCTTTCCTCCTGTTTTTGGAGCTAGGGAGGTAAGTTTATTGTCTTTTTGTTGTTTTGTTTGCTAGGTTAGTTTGGTTATTGCAGAGATTGTTTTGTTTGTTATTTTGACTTTGGTTCACCCTGAGTTAATTGCTCCACTCTTTTAGTAACCCTTTTGTAAATAAATGTATCTTTTGTTTTCCAATCCTTTGGGTTATTGGCTGGCTGGTTGGGAGTTGGGGAAGGCGCGGCCCATTACTAATGTTATGTCCTAGACCCTAGACTGGGACGTAACACTTTGTATATTTATGTTATTTAATTTAACTGTACAGTAGATTATGTGAATAAATTTTAATATAAGTATAAAGTCGTGCTGTTTTTACCTAAGGTTTTTGCACGCGTTGCACGCATTCACTAATTATCATAAGTTTGGATTGCCCGTCATACGAGCAATTTGAGTTACGAGCATAGCCGCTGAACGGATTAAGTTCGTAACACGGGGCCCACTGTATTTGGTGGAGGGAAATGGGCGTGTCTAATGGCTTTTCAGACAACATTAAAGTGATATCACTTCAAGGGGCTCAGTTGAGTACATAGAAATGGTAAGGAATTGCTATATTTTTTGCCTTTGCTCACACCACAATTAAAAATAGGCAAGTAGGTGTGTTTCACATTGAACTCCCATCCCATATATCAAATTATATGAAATTTTGAAAAGATCAGATCATCTAGGTCCAATTACAGCAACTTTTATAGTTTTGGTGAGACATCGGAATATGAGGTGACATATAGGCCACGCTCTTAACTGAAAAGTCATAAAAGATGAGAACCATCATGTTCCACTGCTCAAAGCTTTTCTGACCTTTTTTCAGTTAATTTACTCAAACAGGCATTGCACAGCACACGAAAGTGTAAAAACTAAGATTTTTGTCAGCCACTACGTGGCGCTGTAAATATATTGATAGTTTCTCAAATAGTTGTATTAAATTCATGACTCTTAATTTCCCTGCAAAGTTTCAGATAATTTGAAGCTGTTATAGCTGAGTTATCAAGGTTTATGTCACTCTTGGCGGATCTCATCCACCCCCTGGAGCCTTGCCGCCAAGGAGTTTTTGACTACCTTGTGACTTCCACCCCAGAGATAGAATCTCCCACCTCGGAGCTTCCAGACTCTGCTTCCTCAAAGGAAGACGTGTTGGTGGGATTGAGGAGGTCTTCGAAGTATTCTTCCCACTGGTTCACAACGTCCTTAGTTGAGGTCAGCAGCGCCCCATCTCCATTTTATCAATCAATCAATCAAATTTTATTTATGTAGCCCTAAATCACCGAAGTCTCAAAGGGCTTCACAGATGAAAAGAGGTCATGTGGAGACCTCTTTCGAGAAAAGAAGTCATACAGAGACATCTTTTCAGTGTAAGGTACACAACAGCATCCCCTGTCAAAGCTCCCAGAAGGGGAAGGAAAAACTCAAAAACCCCAATTAGGGGAAAATCAGAAACCTCCAGAAGAGACCACAGGTGGGAGGAGCCTCCTTCCAGACCCACATGTTGAAGTGGATGCTGCATGTACCAAATACAGAAACAATATAAATTACAGAAAACATATTGTGCTATTTAGTGCAGTGATTTCTTGACAGCAGGCAAAGCCATTGGGCAGGAACCATCCCACATTCCAGCCAGGTGGACCGCAGAAGGCCGATCTCCTAACCCGTGATGGTCGACCAGCGCAGGACCCAATGGAGGCGGTCAATTCAACCCTCACCATCTAGCTAGCCCCCTCCCCCGGTCGGAAGAGGGGGGGCAGGAAAAAAGAAGAAAGCTGCAGACAAGCTCAATTAACTAAATGCTTTTGAATATAAATGTGTTTTTAGATGGGATTTAAAGATTTCTACTGAGGTGGATGCACGAACTTCCATAGGTAGGGCATTCCATAGTACTGGCGAGCGAATGGAAAATGCCCTTGATCCCGCGGACTTCATTTTAGCCCGTGGGGTCAATAGCAAGCCGGCATTTTGTGATCGAAGTTGTCGGGACGGAACACATATTGATACTAAGTCGACGAGATAGGAAGGAGCTAAACCATGTTAAATTTTATAAGTAATTAACAGCACCTTAAAATCACATCTCACGTGTATTGGAAGCCAGTGCAGGTCAGCTACAATAGGAGTAATATGATCGAACTTTCTCATCCTTGTCAATAGTCTCGCTGCTGCATTCTGTACACACTGCAGGCTTTTAATGTAGGACATGGGGAGTCCAGAAAACAAAACCTTACAATAGTCTAGGCGCGACGTAACAGATGCATGAATTAATGTTTCTGCATCGTTAAGTGAAAGAATAGGGCGAATTTTAGCTATATTGCGGAGGTGAAAAAACGCTGTTCTTGTCATGTTATTAATATGTATTCGAAAGGAGAGAGTTGAGTCAAATATCACGCCAAGATTTTTTGCAGAACTACTTTGGGAAATAATACAGTTTTCCAGGTTCAGCGTGGTATTCTTAAGCAAGTGCTGATGATGAGCAGAGCCAATAAATAACATCTCAGTTTTATTAGGGTTGAGAAGCAGAAAATTGGAAGACATCCATTGTTTAATCTCGGCAAGGCAGGCCTCCAGTTTACTCCACTTGCACGGATCCGTTACTTCTAAGGGCATATAGAGTTGGGTATCAGCATAGCAATGAAAACTAATAGCATGTTCACATATAATATCGCCAAGAGGAATCATGTAGATGTTGAACAGTAAGGGACCAAGTACTGACCCCTGCGGGACACAACATGAGACGAAGAAAGATTCAGAAATCGCATTGCCATAAGAGACACTATGCGTCCTTCCCAGGATGTAAGATCTGAACCAAGAAAGTGCTGATCCCGAGATACCAACACATGATCTAAGATGTTCTATAAGAATATGATGATCAACAATGTCAAATGCGGCACTAAGGTCAAGCGCTAATAATATTGATGAGATGTTGGAATCCATGGCTAAGAGAAGATCATTCATCACTTTTACAAGGGCTGTCTCAGTTGAGTGGTTGGCCCTAAAACCTGACTGAAAGAGTTCAAATCTATTGTTATCTATCATAAAATTGCTAAACTGTTGTTCGCTAAACAACTTTCTCAAGAATTTTGGCAATAAATGGAAGGTGTGACACTGGCCTGTAGTTAAAGAGATTTTCAGGATATAGTTGAGGTTTCTTAAGTAATGGTTGAATGACGGGAGTCTTAAAAGCTTCAGGTACAATGGAAGCAGGTACAAAGAGAGTGACAGAGTGATAATATTCAAGACAGATGACCCTAAGACTGGTAAAAAGTCTTTAACGAGATTGCCTGGAAGCAGGTCGAGCATGCAGGACGTTGGCTTTGCTCCATGAACCAGGTGTGTAAGACACTCCAGGGATACTAAATCAAACTGGCACAGGGTAACCGACTTTCTTGAACCTGATCGTCCGAACCAGCATCAACAATCACAGCCGAGGGGGTAAGTGGTGCTGCCTTTTTTATTTCGTCCCTTATTAGCTGAATCCGCTGAGTAAAGAATTGCATGAAATCGTGTGCTGAATGGAGGGAACTATGATTAATCTGCTGCTGTTTTGGGTTGTTTTTATTAAGACAAATCATTTTGGAAAAGTAATTTGTTTTTGCTAACCTAAGAGCCTCTTTATATTTCCGCAAGCTATCGCACCAGGCCTGACGGAAAACCTCCAGTTTAGTTGTTCGCCATTTACACATGCACATGCCTGGCCTTCTGTCCCTCCCGGGGTGGCCGGCGGGGGCGCCACGGTAGGGCTCAACGGCCATTGACTCACCCCCATGCACCAGTCCCAGCACACTCAAATCCTGAGTCACACCCTCCTCACTCACCTCCCTCTGTTTCGTTCATTATCCTTCCTCGTGTCTCCAGTGTCCCCCAATCTTCCCAGCGGCAGGCTGATGTGGATAGCGTCCCTGTCTCCATTCCCAGCCAAAGCGCATGCCCGTCCCGGAGCACCAGCCAAAGCGCGTGCTCGTCCCGGCGCTCCAGCCAAAGCGCGTGAATGAAAGATGTGATTTTCAACCTAAAATTGGAAAAACTTTGTTTCTCATTGAAATGATCCATTAACAAATCAAAAGCCAACTGGCAGCCCTTGCTTTTACTAGCTGATACTGCCACTTTTTCCCCTGAGATAGTGGCTGCAATTTCACCCAGATGATAACAACATGTCAGTTGAACATGGCACCACCATATAGTTCTCACACTTCCAGGAGTGTGCCATCCCTGTGCTAAAACACTACGAGAATGGTGTGGGATGAAAATGACTCAAAAATGATCAAAATACTGCCCAAGAGTTAGAAAATCAAAGACAAGTGACAAAACATTTATCTTTACTTTTGTGGAATAATTATGTGATATAACTGAGATGGCGAGAATCCCTTGCTATGTTTGAAAAGAGGTTAAAAAATATAATGGTAAATATGCTACAAAGATAAGCATTAAAGATAACAATAAACCAAAGAATTGCTCAAAATCTTTAATTCTTCATTAATTTATCCTTCATTTTTCATTAAAGGCAGATATTTCTTGTACTTGTTTATTTGGGCTATGTACACAACTTTATTTTTTGATGTAGCTCTTAAAGTAAATTTTCAAACATGTGCAAACACTCAATTCAAAGGCTGGTTGTGTACGTTCACCTTTCTGCACTGTCAGTTGGTGTTAGAGGTGCCCTTTAGACCACTGACATGGAGTTACATTTGCTTGTTGTCCAAATTCACGTTATCTTTTGCATCAGCCAATGAGCGAATTTGACCTCAAGTGCCTCCCTGCATCCGTTTGCACCCAATTGTTCTCAGTAACTGGACATGTACATGAACTACTAATGTCCACTCGTAAAACCTTATTGCTCTAACTACATGCATCGTGTACATGTCAGACAAGGCAACTTCATTTTTATTTTACTTTGTATTTCAAAAACATGGTTACGCAATGTGCTTCAAAAAGACCTGCAACATATAAAATATGTCATGTTCTTTTTAACCCAAATGTTTCAGAGTGCATACTTTGGGTGAACATAAACTCAACATAGTGTATGTTTGCAGAACATGTCTTTAAACAAGTGATGTTCACAAATTGAGTCTTTTGAAAGCTCAATAAAGTTTTGTTGACCCATGTCTACTCTCGTACGGCACAAAAAGTATTTCTTTCATTTGAGCACTGCATTGGAGCGGCACGGTGGAAGACTGATTAGTATGGCCACTACACAGTGCAGAGGTCATGGGTTCACATTGCATTTCCATGTTATCCCCGTGTCTGCCTGGATTTTCATCAGAAACTCCACGTTCTTCCAACATTCCAAAAACATGCATGTTGGGTAAATTGTGAGTATGAACCTTTGTATGCCATCTGATCGGCTGTCAAGCGGTTCAGGTTGTACACCGCTGTCTGTCTGAATGCAACTGATATAGGTTTGACCACGCCTGTGACCCTCATGAGGGTAAACGTTTAAGATATTGGCTGGGTTATTTCGGAATACTGCACTTGCTGGGTACATGTGCATGTAATGCCAAGAACAACATGAAGACAAAATTTGTAGTAAAACAACCTGCAAGACAAACACAACAATGAATAAGGTAAAAATGTAAATACTAAATTCCACAGTAAGTGGGCAATTTGCCCCTTGCTACCAAAAAAAATTCCTATTGACACAGTAATGGTGTGCTTTTCCTTTGAACTAAACCAAGACTATAAACTAAAAACATTAAAATTAATTAGCTGAAGACACATGAAGACAGGAATTTTAAAAAGTGGCATAAAACTATTATTGTTTTAAGTCAATAATTTGAGGGCATATTCTGATGGACCAACCATGTTATTTAACTAAGTAAATTGTGTCATGAAATGGGACCGCTTTTTAAAATTATTTATTTTGTTTTAATTCTATGTAAAATTATGTTAAGATCCCAGGCTTTAGTTTTGTTGAGCAAACAGTTTGGAGTGTAAGTTTTGACAGGGGAGAACGTGCTGCTAGTTTCATCTTTAACTTCTGTAGTCATTTCAATTAACATTTCAGATAAGGACGTGAATTTTCATTGTTTCATATTTTATCAGCTAAAACGGAGGAATGCCGGTTGACAATTTTATTGTTATTTTGTGAAAATAGCGTTATAACGACACCATACACAACCCTGGGGGTTGGTTAGTTGGTTACAAAATAACAGGTGAATAAAACAGATTCAATAATTTGTTGAAAGACAAAGTTAAAATACCTTGAATCTTTTAACTTGTCTCTTACATTTTTTTCAATGAGGATTGTTGAGGGAGTATGTGATTCTTCACCATTGTAAATAGCTAACATGGAAACAACTTTATTGATGCACTACTACCAGTAGATAACAACAATGCCCATTTTTTACATAATATCAACACAATTTGAGAGTCCATTGGAGGAAACAAATAAATTTCAATTTTGTACACACACCTTTTATTCCACAGCGTATTATTACAGAATGGAAACAGGCAGAGAGTCTGTGGTTTCATTTGGCAGAGTGTATGTAGTCACTGAACATGGTATTGTGTATGTACTCTAGAAAATGGCTGGCAGTACATGAGTTAAGTAAAACAAATACTGTTCTCAATCAATGATTTTGCTTAAGAGGACAGTGTAAACAGCATCAAATATTGTCTAAACCAAATGTGTAGTTCAGTAATCACTTATGATTAGAAAGAGCTAGATTGTTTTTGTTTGTTTGTGTTTTGTGCTTTAATTATCAGGGAGAATGTGGCCTGTCAAATCCACCCCCTCCTCTCATGGTGAGGTGGGGGGGGGGGGGGGGTTAGAAGTGGTATGGTTCTGGTTAGTGATGTAAAGGGGGGTGTAGCGGTACTCCACCAATGGAAACATGGGCTGGGTTCAACACCCATTTTCGGAAGTCTTGCTATAAAATGGGCCAATCAAATTCCCCTGCTTTCATTGTTGCAAGAATCCTAAGTGAAGCTAAATCTGAGTTTGGAAAACTTGAGAATAAGTTTATCACGAGGTAAGAATCTCTTTTTTAATTTATTTATTTTTAAATAATATGCGAGTCACTTTTTCTTAGTTTAAAAAAATACACTTGATAGTACAGGATGTATTACTGCTCAAAGACAGCTGTAAAAGGCATCAGCCCACCTGGGACCCTCGTGAGAATAAGCGGTCTAAGATGTGTGGATGGATTGATTATGCCAATGATGTGATGATGATGTCAAGATCATCTGCTTTATATCAAATGTGTCTAAAAGTGTTTGTTCTTGTTTGATGAATTGATTTTTTTCCTGGTAATTGTGTCCATTGTACAATTTACAGTCTGGTAAATGGTTCAAGCTTTTACAGTTTCAATAAACAAAATAAATTATTTTGTTCACTAAGATCTTCATAAATGTTATTTAGAGCATTTAAAATATATACAATAGATGTGCTGTCTGCATACTTGAGTAAGGTATGTGTGCTGGTTTAAATTGCTGTAGGCCTACAGGCTTTGGACCATTTACCTAAACTTGTTCTAACAATTATTCTGCATAAGCAGTGCCAGAAGTGACATCAAGTCTTACTGGTTTCAAATGGATGAGAATACCAATGGAAAAAACCTGAATGAAAACGGAGTCAATGGGAAAGCCATTCACCACGTGAGTGTCAATGGAAATTCTCATCCTGTCAAAGACAAGCATCGCAGAAAGACATGGGATGTGACGCCTTCCTTGATGGCTAACAACACCCTTAATCCCATAAGGACCATTGTGGATGGAATGAAGCTCTCCCCGAACCCAGATAAAGCAATGATTGCCCTTTCCATAGGTGAGAAGATTCTTTGCTATATTTGACCACTTTGATTCCATTGACAAAAAAGCAACAAAAAAAAAATGAACAGTGAAACAAATTGCATACAGGCATCTATTCATGACAGAACATGTTATGCCTTATTTCAAAAACTCTTCTTTTGAAAAGATGCTGACTCTGTTCACCTATAGTTGATGTGTGCTCCTTAGGAGATCCTACAGTCTTTGGAAATATTCCTACAGATGATGCAGTGCTTCAAGCTATGAAAGATGCTATAGAGTCGCAACAATACAATGGCTACGCTCCATCAGTTGGTGAGTTGTACCTGTCAGAAAATTAAAACCCAATCAACATTCTAAATAGGATCTGTCACGGTGCTTCATTCACACAAACAAGTGAAAGGCTTCCATTGACTAAAATACACATTTTTAACTAAGGAAGCCCATGGATAGCAGCTACACTTGGGGAGACATCCTTTCTTTCAGTCTGTTGCTCGCAACGTTTTTTTTTTTTTATGTTATGAATTGCTGTGACAATGTGATGTATCTTAATGCATTAAGTGTATATAATTTTTCTAGACTCCATAAAATTCCCAAAATAATTGCTTGAACATTTATAATTTTTCTTCAGAAAACTGTAAAAACTGAACCAATTAATAGTTATAGTTATTAATAGCCATAATTCAATTTCATAGGTAACATTGAATGATCTGTTTGACTAAGGATGTAGCTGACTTTCGCAGAGGTGTTGACGCCCCCCATTTTTTTTTCCCAAAATATGACTTGTGCCATTATTTTTAAGTGGCTGACGACATTTTGTTTAAAAAACGTATTTTGAGTCACTTTTTGCCCATTTACTAAGGCATTAGTCAACTATAAGATGTATCACATTAAATCATTGAATCCATTAAATCAAAAAATAAAATACACTTAACACATCTTGTCAAGACTTATCTTTTTACCCGGTCAACAGTAAT